>NC_056739.1:1592987933-1593172933 GCF_019279795.1 Protopterus annectens
TTAAAATGCCATTTTGGAATACCAAATAGTACTTTTCTGGAAACTACCACTCTTCATATGCAAAAAAAGTTCAAATGAGTTTTCTCGCCTCTTTCGAATAGGTGCTCTCACAGTAGATATCATCATCATATCATCAGCCCCCTTTTTCCCATTTTTTTCTACATGGGGTTGGGGTATTGTGTTAACTGTCACCAACTCTCTTGATTCAATGCCACGCTCCTGCCTTCTTTAACACTCATGCCTGAGTGTTGCAGATCTTTTTTCACACAATCCATCCAAGGATGTCCTCGCTTCCTCTTACCTTCTTCATATCTGTCCCAAATCTTCTTCACCAGATTATCTTCTGCTTTTCTACACATGTGCCCAAATCACCGTAATTTGTTCTCTTTGATCTTTTCTGCAATTGGAGCTACTTTGGCTTCTGCTCTTATGCCCTCATTTCTTCATCTATCCCACAATGTGCATCCTACCACCTTTCTCAGGCACTTATTTTCCATCACTGTTCTGCTTTCACTGCCCAGGCTTCTGTACCATACAGTACTACTGGTTGCACCACTGTCTTGTACACCTTACTTTTCAGCTTTTTTGGCATTCTTCTGTCATAAACTACACCTGATACTCTATGCCAGTTGGCTGCAGCCTCTCTGATTCTAGCTTTGACCTCTTCATTCAGACTACCCTTCTCCTCAATCACAACTCCCAGATACTTGAAGCTGTTTTATCTTTTCCACTATCTTCCCTTCTATCTCTATTCTCAGCTTCTTCTGATTTCCCCAATTTGCTGCCATTACCACCATCTTATCTGTGCTTAGTTTCATCCCCAGAAACAGCCTACGATGAGAGAAGAAGAGGAGCCCACCTCTCAAAGTAGATACATTTATGCAAAAAAAAAAAAAAAATGTTGCACTTCTGTGCATCTGAATCATGCAGGATTCTGTACTCTCTGATGACTAACAAAAAATATCATTCACATTCATCTGCATGCATTGTCTATGGCATGCTGTTCTACAGAGTGAATCACAAAGCATAGGGTAAGTTGTATGTCTGCACCATTCTTATGCATAAGCATTATACTGGTATAAGTCATGACTTGTACATAGTGTAACAAATCAATAAGATTAGCAAACTTTCACCACGCTTCATGTTCTGCCAGCAATTAGTACAGATCACAAAGATATAGCAGTGGTTCAGGTTCACTTTAAAGTCTGCCATAGTTGCTAACTCTGCCTTGGATGTCTGTCTTTATCAGGCTGCCAAACTGAAAAAGTTATGTTCTGCAGTGAACTACTAAAATGCTGTCAGGAATTATTTATTCCACTCACTGTTAATTTTGTCTCAAGCAAAGTTCTAAAGGCTGTCTTCAAGCGTTGTTCCTATTTTTGCATCATTAAAAACTTTCTTGGCTCACACTGGGGAAATTATTGTCTGAAAAATAATATACCATGGTCCTGTAAAATCCATTTCAATGCACTATGACAATATTGCTGATCTGGTTCTCATAATAAAGTATCTAGAAAAAATGTGATGTGATGGCTTTTAATGAAATGGCATGGAGGTTTTAATTTACAGTTCCAAGTTGTCAGACTGCACAAGCCCTCATGAAAAAGTCAAAAAATTTCTTTGATATTTTCCAAAACATATCAATTCCTAACATCATGCTAGTCTATGAAAAACCTGTGAATTTATTTACAATGGTCAAATAGGTCTGATAAAAAAGCATTACATCTCACTTTTAGGTAGTATGAGTGCAGGCCAGTAATTCTTAAGAATTTTATCTTGGGAATTCAGTTTAATCTTATATGTTACAACAGGGTATGTACACCTTAACAATGTAGCCCAGCCCCTCCCCCCTGCACCACCTCACTAATATGTGCTAACTCTAAGCCTAATCCTTTCTCTAACCCCAACCATACACAGTACCTTCGAAAAACCCTTTCCCTAGTACTACCAGTACACAAGATACGCAGACACACACACTACAGAAAGCAACAAACACAAACATACAGCACTAACCTATATATTCAACCTTACCTGCAAGCACACACATACATATGCGCACACACACACACACACACACACACACACACACACACACACACACACACAAAAAGGCCAAAACTTTCAGTATATCCAAAACGATCAGTGATTAACATGCCACGTGTACAATTACCGATCTTTCTAATTTTGATGTGTGCACCCCTTGACCATATGTACACTTGATCAAAAGTGAACTTGACAAAGTGAAGGAAACCCATGTATGAAGCTATACATACATCACAGAGGCTCCCCTCACTCTGGAACAAAATCCCAATCCATGTTAGGCAGAGCCCCTTAATGACCCTCTTCAACAGAAATCTTGACGAGTGGATGGGAGATCGTAGATTTACCCCTGGGATTTCTTCTGTGTCCCTACTAGACAGAGGCACAGTAAACTAACCTTAAAAGGGCTATCTTCTGTGACCTACTATACAGAGGCACAGTCAACTAATCTAAAAGGGTGGCGAAAGCCAAACACACTCTGGCTAGACTTATAAATGCCCTAGGGCAGATAGCCTAGTATCAACCTATGAACCTATATATATATATATATATATATATATATAGATATGCATATGCATATATATATATATATATATATATATATATGCATATATATATATATATATATATATATATAGAGAGAGAGAGATATACACACACACACACACACACACACACACACACACACACACACACACACACACACACACACACACACACACAGACACACACACACACACACATATATATATATATATATATATATATATATATATATATATATATATACACACACACATACGTGTGTGTGTGTGTGTGTGTGTGTGTGTGTGTGTGTGTGTGTGTGCGTGCATGTGTGTGTGTACTCATAAATTTAGGGATAAATTCTCAGTGTCACCCAACGGATAGCCAGTGGCTCATAGATGGGACACAAGAAGTTAGGGTAGGGGAATCTACCTCCACCAAGAGGCCTGTAACTAATGGTGTTCCACTGGCCTGGGTAATGGGATGTCTCCTATTCTGAATATACTTCCCTGAAGTCAAGGCAACTGTAGGGGGTCTTTTACTGACCATATCTGCTGACGACTACAAGCTGAGTGCAATCACTGAATCCCCCATTGATGTTGATATCCTCAAGTGGGGGTCTGACATAGACAAATAATTAGTGCCAGAGCCATGGCCTAAAACTCAATAAAAAATGCATAACTATAACCTTTGTGAAGATGGCCACCCCTGCAAATTACAACACTGATATCATTCCCCTAAGAGTAGACCCAGTGGTAAGGGCCTTGACAGAAAACTGAACTTTGATTACCATGAGAAACACTTTCTTTGTAGCACATGAGTAAGGGCATGGTATTCCGATTTAAGGAGATCATCATGCCACTAAATTAAGCCCTCATTAAAACAATAATCAAGTACAAAGCAGCCTTTGGCATGCACATGGCCAGGCATTTGTAACAGCTGAAGTTGCCACAAAGATTCCTCACTAAAAGAATACAGGGAACAAACAACATCTTCTATGACAACTGCCTCAAAGCCCTGCCCTATACATGGTCTACTATAGACGATTGACGGTCGATCTATGTCTAAACTATTAGCCCTCATGGATCTGCTACATATTTTGCAAAACCAACAGGACTAGAATTAGCAACTCTAAGGATCTAAACCTCATGTGTGACATAAAAAAAACATGTTGGAGGAACATGTATGTTTCTCAGAGGTTACCTCTTCTCTAGAACAGACTGCTCATTCATGTGAAGCAGAGCTCTTCCATAATACTATTCAAACACAATTTGGACCAATAGATGGAAAATCACAAATTCAACCCTAGCTTGTTGTCTGTGTCCCTTATGGACAGGGGCAGCCTGCAGATGCCATTCTATTTCTTGGGCATTGATAATTGGGAAAATTGGAGCATAAATGGCTAGGCATAAAAAGGCTCTAGGACCATTAGTCTAGTAACCCCCAATGGTCCTGTGATAAAGTACAGTCATGTAAGTTGCACTTACCATAACAGTAGATGTTCGAATTACTCACTGCTGCAGTAGCCTTTGGCTATCTGGTTTGCATCCTACATAGGCAAGAACAACCAGTCAGCTTCACAAATCTCTGGCTCCCTCCCACACCTACACTCTGAATATGGACTGGGTACCCCTTAGAGAGAAAGCAGCAATCAGAATGTAGACAATTTCTGGACTTTCTTGCTCATACACAGAGAAGAGTTTACTCATCCTGAGCATCTAAATGAAATAAATGGTAACAAATAACATTATATCCCAACAACTAAGTATATATATAAGGGGGGGGGTGGAAGGTTGGTGTGATTACTGTAGCCGTGAGAATTTGAGCATCTACTGTTATGTTAAGTGCAACTTTCATGACTGTACTATGCAAATCATTCTCACTGCTGCAATAACCTTTGGTTATATGGATGGATTACCAAAGCATAACCTGGGAGTAGAAACAATATCTATCCAGGAGCCCCTGAAGTGTAGTTGGCTCAATCATCATGCCTTGCTGATACCACAAACCAGCAACCCACTCCAGGTAGCTCTTCAAAAAAAAAAAAAACCAAAAAAAAAAAAAAGGCACTTTCCTGAAATACCCCCTCCCCCAAGTAGCTCTTCAACTGAAGAGAAAAGAAACAGGATGATAGATGGCCAATTATGCTGTCCCAACCCTTTGCACCCTGGGCGATTGCCCCTCTTGCCTCACCCTAGCTATGCTTCTGGTCCTAGCAAAGTCAACCAGTCCTGGACCTGAAAAAGGAATCAATTTTGTAATGATTTGTAAAAATATGTATAGGTGACCGTGTTGCTGCTTCTAAAATGCTTCTAGGGTCCACTCATTTCCTGTATGCCATTGTAAAAGCCAAGGCTCTTGTAGAATATGTTGATGCTGCCTAGAACAGATTTGTTATGGTGGGAATAACAAAAAGAAATAGCTGAGGACAAATAGCTTGAAACATTCACTTTTGATATGGATTGTCCTTTGTTTGTCTCCATATAAGAATAAACAGTTGATATGCTTTTCTAAATATTTAGTTTTGTCAAGATAGCAACCAAGCTGCATTTGAATGTCCTGAGTATATAGAATCTTTTCTACTTGGATTGGTGGATCTGAACAGTACCGTGGGAGACGGCCATCTTGATTCAAAATAAACTCTTAAACAACTTTAAGCATAAATGAGGGATTTGTTCTTAACATGGCCTTATCTCTATGGAAAACCACCATGAAAGCTTGCAACTCAGCTACTCTTCTTACATAATTCAGAGCAATAAGAAGTACTGGTTTCCATGTAATGAAGCTTAACTCAACCTGATCAGCCAGTTCAAAGGGAGACATAGTTAACTTTTCCAGACCAAAGTTAAGATTCCCAAGAAAAAGCAACCTGTTAGGTGGCCTCAAATATAAACCCCAGTTCAGAATTTTTTTTTACCAAAAACAGAGGGGAAGGGGGGAGGGGGTAATCCATGAGCAGACATTAAGTATTTCTATGCTATAATAAAAATTACCTGACACCATTAAACAGATTTAGTATTTATAAGTCACATGGCTTACAGTCAATATCTGAAACATGAAACTCGCTACACTTACAGCTAGCAATGAATGTTTTCTCACATTGTGTGAAGTATGTAAAAAAAAACTTTTGTTAATTTATCACATTTACTTTTTATAAAACCAACAATAAAAAGGGATATGTTTATAATTTAAAGCCTCTCCCTTCATAATACAGACAAACAAACATTCTTTTTTTGTCTTGCTGAACATGCAGCCTGAAGATCAGAGGTTTGGTATATACAGAGCACAAGTTGAAATCTGTAACAGTAGCAGAATGCAGTGTCTGCACAGGACTTAACATTGTAGACCAGTCCTCCTGCAGAAGGAAATGTCAGTTTACAGTTACTGGAAAAAGACTTTTAGAGCATCTTGTGGTGAAAGAAAAACAGTATGTCTGGATTTAAATTCATAGGTTCATACGTTAGTTTTAGGCTATCTACCCTTGTCAGGAGGCAAACAGGTGTACTTGAGGAACTACCCACAGATGGATTACATCTTGAGAAGACCCCAGATCTAGTTTTCATTTGTGAGGGTCTGCCCTTGTCTTGCTCAGCTTGTCTGCTACAAAATTTTGCTCAGATGGAATGTAGGGTGCCTGTAGGGTTAGACTGTACTGAGAAGTTATATCCCATGCTAAAAAGGCTGGTCTGCAAAGGGAGTATGATTTGGTTCTGCTTTGCTTGTTGATGTACCACATGACTGCGGTACTGTTTGTAACAACTTGAAGAGGTCCTGGGGACCAAAGATTATCCAAAGAGTTGATTGCCTTGATCAGGGCATGCATTTATTTTATATTTACGTGCTTGTATCTGTCCTTGGTGTCCCATACACCTTGCACTTTTATCCCACATGAAATTCTTCCCCAAGCAAAGTTCAAGGAGTCTGTGGTGGCTGACTGCTTTAGAACAGAGAGGGAGAAGGGGAGATCCAGATTTTGGGATATTTGTTGTCTCCAGCAAGCCAGCCTTAGGCATAGGCCAACTAGGCGGTCGCCTAGGGCGCTGCTCTTGCAAGGGCGCTTTTTCAGTATTTATATAATGTAGGTAGACCAGGATGGGGGCACCGGATGGTGTGGTGGGGGACGCTGTGGAGCCTTTTTGCCTAGGGCACCAGTTGACCTAAGGCCGCTTCTGCCACCAAGAGATTTTTCTTCTGACAAACCCAAGCACTGGGATTTGAAAAGACAAAGATTATTGGTGCTGGGACCAAAGAGATTTCAGATACCATTGTATCGTTCTCATGTGGAGTCTTGCCAGGACTATCTAAGAATCATAGATGCCATGAGACCTAAAATCTTGAAGTATTCCCTTACAGAGACTGGAATCTGAGTGTAAAACCTTAGAGATAGATCTAGCTATAGATTTACATTTTCCTGTGGAAGAAAAGCTCTTTGAATGGACATGTCTAGCTGACACATCAGGAAAATAATCCTGTGAGAAGGAGTCAAAAAGCCTTGAATGTTCTCTTGGAATCCAGTTTGTATAATAAATGTCTCACCCAAGAGAGACAGAGAGATTCCTGTCACTTTGAAAAAGATTCTGCAAAGGTGATAAAGTCATCTAAATTATGAAAACTGTGGATACCTTTTAGCTTGCAATGAGCTATAGCACAAGCGACACACTTTGTGAGCACTGTTGATGCAGTTAATAGGCCAAAGGATAAGGCAGAGAACTGATAATGTAATCCAGCCAAATATACCCTTAATAAACACCTGAAGTGTGGATGAATAGGAATGTTTTTATAAGCAGTTTTTAAATATAGTGTTACCAGGACACTTGAATGAGGGAGGAATGGTAACAGGTTGTGAAGTGACATCATTTTGAATTTCGGCACAATCACAAAAAGGTTAAGGAAAGAAGCATCCAGGACTGGTCTGCAAGCATTTTCTTTCTTTGGCACTAAAACCATCCTACAATAAAAACCTCTCCCAACCTGGAAGGAGGATCTGGTTCTATTATCTATCATTTCCTGGGACGGCATGTTTTGAAGTACAGAGGGAAATACAAGGGTCTGATCTGGTGGATGAGGAATTACCCCCTGAAAAGGAGGGATTTCTTCCCACTGCCATCCATAAACTTGATGAATGATCTTCAGCATCAGTTTATCTGAAACTGTCTTTTGTCAAAGGGAAAAATGGAGATTCAGACTTTCTGGAAGGGAAAAGGGGCTGCCAGGATGGGTGGGACAATACCTCTTAAATAGTCATTCTGATTTGTTGAACTGTCCTCTGTCCTTAGTTTTGGGAGGTCCTGAATTATTTTTGGAACCCCTCTGCCATTTCTTCTTAAATATCTGTTTACTAGCATTTTGTTGAGACTGTTTATTTTTTATTATTATTATTATTATTAATATTGTTATTATTTATTTATTTTTTTGCAAAACTGCATAACAGGCTAGAGAATCCCTTAGAAATTTTGAAAAAGAAGGGCTGAAAAATCTTAAATTCCCTGTATCAGGGTACCCCATTCATCACACTTTTGTGTAACCTCTGAAACATAGAAAAATCTTAAATTCCCTGTATCAGAGTCCCCCTTTCATCACATGTTTGTGTAACCTCTGCAACATAGGAATCCAAAAACTAAATCACCATCCAAAAGAGAATTTAAAATCTCATTTTTTCACATCGTCTGGGAGGTTCTAAGAATAAAGCCAGGCAAACCTCCTCAAAACAGTATCAGGGGTCATAGCCCTGGAAGAAGTACCAACTGCGTCATACTCTCACAATTAGTCAGAATAACTTTAACATATGATCCTGGCAATTCAAAATTCTGTAAGTTAAAGTTGCAGAAGCCAATACTTTTTCATATACTTATCAATAATCTTCCCATCCTTGTCAGAAATAGTAGAACTGGAATTAACCAAATATTTGGACAGCACAGCGGTGTAGAGGTAGTGTTGTCACCTCACAGCAAGAGGTTCTCCAGGTCGATTCTCAGCTGGGATGCCTTCTGTGTGGAGTCTGCATGTCCTCCCTGGATTTGTATGGGTTTCCCCTGGGTGGTCCGGTTTCCTACCACATTTACAAAGACGTGTCTGGAGTGTTTCTCCCCAGGCCTTTGCTGAAAATTGGCTTTGTTCCAAGTTTGACTTTCCCGTTAAATAAATAAATTTAGCAGCAGTAGGATTAACTAAAGCTATAGCTGCTGGGCCACATTTGGGAAGAGTGTATAATAATTTAAAAGACTAAGGAACTTTAAATATTTTATATGCCTTTTAAGGGGCAGCAGGCTATCAGGAATAATGTAGGCAGTGGCACACACATCCTCAAAGCTGACAGAAATGGGGGAATGCATAAAGCCTCTTGAAATTCCTTCTCTAACAGCTTATAGTAAAATAGACACTGTTTCTCCCCAGAATAAAATGGATTTGAATTACTGTAAGCAACTATTAAACTGACAGGAAAAAGTAGTTCTCCCATTTAAAAGTACAGTTAAGTCTCATGACAGTCCATTTAAAACATACACACTGCTTAAAATCAACTTTGGAAAGTACAATAAAATAGCAATTTCTTTAAAGAAGAATGTTTTTTTCCCCCAAAGGGGACATTTGATCCTCCAAAACCTGTAAAGAAGCATACTCTTCTGTAACAGGAAAACTCTGAAGGACTTGGTACCTAGATCTTCTGATTAATTAGCTCAGCCTGAGATGACTCATAGCCTGGGCATGTGAAAAGTGCCCTGAAGGATTGGAAGCTGGCTGGCTATTATATCCTTGGCAGGATATAACCCATATAGCTAAGTACTGCAGTAGTGATCAATATGATGAACATACATGGTTTGGGATGGCTGGAAGATACCAAGATAAGTGCAGCATGTGTCTCTCATTTTAAAACTTTCCATGCTTCTCCAAGTCTTGAACAAAAGTTCTTGGGCAAGAGTAGCTCATCACAAATTATAGAAGATGAGCTGGAGAGGAATCCAATCAAAAATAGCCAATAGATAAGCCAATGATGTTCTGAGACAGACAACCTGTAACAATTCACAGTTTTCTTGCCACTATGAATAAATTATAGGTCTAGGGGACCAGTTAGGCTAGAAATTTTGGAGTTTTACTTTTGCAGTAATGGCAGAGAGAAAGACAGAGAGGAACAGGGTTCAACAAGGAAGGCAACACCAAATGCAGCAGTGGGGGCTGGCAGACTATAACAGTATTACAATTACAGAATAGTAGTTGCAAAACACAGTAATCTTATTATGTGCAGCTGTTAACAAATGGAAAAATGTAGTATAAACAATTGGATGGTCACAGATCCTGTAGCAAGATCACAACACTGCTATTATTGTGATTACAACTAAAAGATAATGGCACCAGACCAGGCAGAATTACAAGTGAATGCACTTATTACCAAAAAGTAGTAATAGGTGCTAAAATACTTAAATGAGGTATAGGCACTGCAGAATATCACAACACTGCTGCTATTGCAAATAAAACTACAGGAGAATACCCTTAGACCAGACAGAAATAACAACCAGTAGCTTTTTTTGATAAAAAGAACAAAAAGCTTTAAAAACATAACTAAGCAGCATAAAATACAAGCAACTGGAAGTACAACTGTATTGTATAGAATAAACAAAATAATAGTTTTTCTGTCTTCCCTTTTTGAAGAAAAATGCAGTTTAGAACACCTGAATGATGCCAAGATTAGCACAGCTGGTATAGTTCATTTCAAGGATTTCCACAATTCTCTGAGTCTTACGTAAAAGATTTAGAAGACCCTTACACAGCCCAGATAGGAAAACAGTCATTTTTTCAAAGCTGATTTTCCATGGGCAGTCATATGTTACAACTTTTCCTGAGAGTTGATGTCATCTGGGATACTGAAAACAGTACAGTCACTTGATCTCTTGTCCATTTCTCTTGGACAACTCCAGCAAAGACCATTTGAATAACACATTCTACAGTTTAAGACTTTTATCCACACTAGTTAAGACTGATTCAAAGATAAAATTTGACGTTTGCTTGCCATAATGATATGTTACTGCTCATGGCAAGATATTGTATTGCTTTCATTCTCTCTCTCTCTCTCTCTACCACTCTTCTTGGTAATGCCCTGACTATACAACAGTTGAACAGAAGCTTATTTTTTCTGAAATTCTTGCCATGGACATAGCAGAGACTACTTCACTGAAATGGCACCAACCTTGACTGCAGTTTCATTCTCTGACAAGATGTATACTGTAGTGAGTCTAGGTCCATTGCCTCTAGCATCCTCATCTTCAATGAATTCTTTGAATACTATAAGAGTCTAATCTGATGGCTAGTTTTAGAATCTTTTGGCTCCATCTTCCTTCCTTCCTGCCATGGGTTTCTCTTCTCCTATTTGCTGTGCTGCATCACAAATTTTGCAGGAAGATGAGACAGTATGATAGTTCTTGTGTGCGTGTGTGTGTGTGCACGTGTGTGTGCATGTGTGCATGCATGCGCACACGTGAGTGTGTCTGGCTCTGCACGTGTAAATCTTATGACTCTGTCGCTTCATAAGCTGATGGCAACATCATGCAACTATTGTTTAATGACTGATCAGACTGCTACATTTCAGGAAGTTCTCCAGGTCTAAGCAAGTTTGTCATGATCTAATGAGCAGTAGCTTTCTTTTACACTTCACTTGTTATATCCAAGGTTACAAACACAATAGCACTCTCTCTCTCTCTCTGATTGCCCTCATCTGAGAATGTCTTTTGTTCATACTACAACTTTTGTACATATTGAACTCAGCTATTTTCTCCTAGCTAAGCAACATTCCATAATAACATACAAAGCAAGCTGTGTCTCCTTATCCAGACTTGCAACATACAGCTGCAGACCATGTCTCACAAAAGACAAACATTTTCTGGCCTAGCTTGCTCAGATATGTTTAATATTCAAAAATCCATTCTGATACTTATATTTTAGTATTTTATACTAACAACGCGCAAACATATACACAAAGAATGGCTTTCCATAATTAATTAAGTCACAGCTATGAAACACTACAGTCCACTAGAATAAACGAAGGAAGGTGGGATCAGCAGTTTCCTTTTGCAGCTATGCTTTTCACCACATTCACTTTTACTGTTCAATATCAAATTGAAAGGCTAACAGAACACACCACCACTATGGAATCTGAAGTAGTTTATTTTTCAGTTAAGAACTAAGTTGTCATAAGTGAATACTAATCTCCCCAAGACCCCCAACAGCAAGATTAAAATACAGTTCTGTTACACTTATCTTCAAGGAGTTATATATAAGGTAATGGACTGAACTTTCTCTTCCCATTGCTGCAAGATTTTCAAGCTGCTTGAAGGAGATTGGGTACACTCTCACATATCTGCTCTAATGATATCAGATTGCAAAGCATGACTGCATGTGAAAAAACGATCCTCTGACAACCTCTCAGTTTGGTATAGGCCAGAAGCTGACTGTAGAAATGAGTAGAAAGGAGAAGGCACACCCTCAGACAGGATTCAATTGGCAGCCACCTAAAATCAGATGTGGTAACATACAGGAAATGTACTGCTACAGGAATCTACTCTCAAAAAAAAAAAAAAAACACTGAAAATGCTATGCTTAATCTGAGTGGCATGCTTCAAGACATGAAAAACTTTTACCATTGAATCTCCTGACATCTCCACTGAACAAGGATAAACTGTTACTTGCTATTTGAAATAGAGAAATTTGCATCGCAGTCTGTGCATTCCAATATAAGTCACATGACAATAAATGTTATGGGAGCATAGTATAAAAAAGCCTGTTTAAAATAAAATTTCTGATGTAGCAAAATACTACACTCAAAGTCGATGTAATGGCTTAAAGTACAGTTACAGAATTTAGATTAATACATCTTATTGTCGTGAAAGAAAGGTTTTCTGATGGCTAGTGTAAATATCTGAAATATCTCTTGAGTATACTAGAAGTAATAATTAAAGAAAATGAATTGCAAATAATAAAATAAAACAAGTTGAGCATATCCAGTGTTATAAAGAAAATGCAAAACATCGGTGAACTCGTATATTAAATCAAATAAAAGATTAAAAGTCAAGATGAACAAATTAGAAGAGCAAAGTAATAGAAATCTCAAAGGGGCAGAATAGAGTTTTAAAACTGACAGGTATGTGATTAGACTAACAGAGGGAGAAAAGAAAAGTAACGCTTAAAAAGAGCAAGTAGAGAGATTGTTACTTTAGAATCTTGGGGACAGATTCACACCTGACATGCTTTCTATTGTAATAATTGTTTTGAAAAAAAAAATAATATAGTTAGACATGCTTTGATGAAAGGGACCAATGACAGAAGTTGGATATGATTACCTGTTTCACTCAATGATGAACTATCTAGTATAGTTATTCCTCCAAATGACAGGATCACTGGAATTTCTGAGGATATTTTAGCTCTGAAGGCTGAATGACACAAAAGTATGGAATGAAAGGAAAGTGTAATCTGGAGAATGAACTGATGGCAGGGGAAAAGTTGATAATGCATGACTAGTAGATATATATTATAACCGACCATTTATTAATGAGGAAACATACATTTTATGATTAGTCTGAAACTGAAAAGAAAATTATACTTGTATAAGTACACTTACCAAACAGCTGCTCTTCTAATGGATCACAGCTGCAGCAGAGTAAGCTATTATAGCAATAACCCACGCCTGGGTGTGGGTAATGCTGGATTTACCCACGGTTGGCGTGGTTTGGTCACGAGGCGGCCCGAGTGGCCAAACAAAGCCAACCGTGGGTAATCCAGCATTACCCACACCCAGGCGTGGTTATTATTATAATGACATTATTTAAGAAAAAAAATAATTACTTTTCTTAAATAATGGCATTGTATAATGCCTCCTTGCTGCCCTTCCGCAGCTGTCTGGTATTCTGCGGCAGTTCTGATGTACTGCGCATGTGTATGCCTACGCAGTACATCAGAGCTGTGGGCAAAAGCAACGGAGAAAGCAAGTTATCCGTTGCTTTTTACTGTTTCGCTATGTTAAATGGGTTTAACATAGCGAGCCAGCTTTAAAAAAAGCAACGGAGAATCTCCGTTGCTTATTTTAAAGCTGTCTCGCTATGTTAAACCCATTTAACATAGCGAGACAATTTTGAAAAAAGCAACGAAAAAAGCAAGATCTCCATTGCTTTTTTTTTAAAAACCTGTTTCGCTATGTTAAATGGGTTTAACATAGTGAGACAGCTTTAAAATAAGCAACGGAGATCTCCGTTGCTTTTTTTAAACCTGTCTCGCTATGTTAAACTCCTTTAACATAGCGAGACAGTGTTTTAAAAAAGACTTATACTAATGGAAAAAGTCCGGGCGACCGGACCTTTTTCCATTAGTATAAGTCGATTTACAACGTGCACGCTGACCAATCAGCGTGCACATTTTGGAATATTAATGGGGGGGTCATGGTATAATTGGATATTACCCCCTGCACTGGCCAACTTCCAAAAGCTTTGTGCACTTTTTTTTTGACCAAGAAGATGCCTAAAAAGTAACAAAACTCTATCATCCAGGCATTTAACTGAAGAGTTTTCAGATTGGAGTGTACCATCGAGCTTATGTGATTACCTCCAATCTGTGGGGAAGCTTGTGGCAATTGCCCTTGGCCATTTTAAAAAGAAAGCAGAACAACTTTTGCCTTGGCCAAAAGACAGTCACCACCACAGTTTTTGTTGAGTCCTTCTGGATCGTTTGAAGAATCCTGATAATTACTGTAAAGGGCTGAAAAGCATACAAAAAAATTCCCACCCATGGGAATGAGAATGTAAGTCAGAATGCATCTGTCTTCCAACTGTCTGCAAGGAGTTGTGCAGTAGTTGACTGCTCTAAGAAGCAAACAGATCTACTTGAGCTGTTCATTACAGTCAGATCTATTCTTGGAAGACTCCAGGATGAAGGTCCCATACATGGGGGTCTATCCTGTCCCTGCTAAGCTAGTCTGCAGTTAAGATTATGCTCTGATGGAATGTATGAAGTCTCAAGAGCAGACTACCCTGAATTGCTACCTCCTAATCAATAGCCAGTCTACACAGACAGTAGGCTCTGGTACTCACCTTTTTGTTTAAGTAACACATCCATTTGATGTTGGCTGAGAATACTTACAGAGATCCTGGAGACAAGAGATGTTTCAAGGCCTTTAAACCATTGAAGGCAGATAATATCTTTCTGAAATCTTGTGCTTGTGTCTACTCACTAGATCCTCCATATTTTGCACTTTCTCCCCTTTTGTAACTGTTCCCCACACCAGGCCTGAAGCCTGTATGATGACTGACTGGACAGTGGTCGGAATGGAGAATGGAATACCTGGATTACAAGCTATCAGGTTTAACTGCCATGCAATTACCCTATTTACAAATCAAAGAACTAGAATTGGAAAAGTCAAAAGAAGTAGATACTGTCTCCACGCTGATCTGAGGTACCACTGTATTTTCCTCACGTGTACAAATGGCAACATGATTAACATTGATGCCATGTACCACAGGTTCCTGACAAACTCCCTTGCAGATGTTTTGTTTAGACTGGAGAAACTTAGAAAAAACTACTGAGACAAGTCTACCTTTTCTGGAGGAAGAAAGGACCTTCCCAAGACAGTGTCTACTACACATCCCAGGAAAATCGTTCTGCAAGATGGAATGAGAGAAAACTTTTACAAACTGATTTGAAATCCCAGATTGAACAGAAGTTTTTTAACAGTTACTAGAGAATATTGACCACTGGTAAGAGAGTCTGCAAAGATTAGACAATTGTGCAAACATGGAAAGATACGAATACTCTAAGCATTGACTGAAGTTATTCATTTTGAGAATACCCTTGGTGTCGGGGAGAAGGAAAAACAGAACCAATAATGTGAGCCAGATACAGCAAGTTTTAAGAAACAAATGAAATGCTTGGCAAACAGGAATGTGATTTTAGGCATCCTTTAGGTCCAGCTAGATGAGGAATCAAAGATATAAAATTTTGATGTAATGACATCTCAAATTTTAGGATACTTATAAAAAGGTTTAAAGCAGAAAGATGGAGTATTGGCCTCCAGGATCCTTCTGGTTTGTAAACCTGGAATATCCTTGAATAATAACCTTTACCTAGAAGGTTGACAGGCAATGCTTCTATGACTTCCTGAGACAGTATGTTGTGCAGAATGGGATGAAAAATAAAAAATCTGATTCCCTGGGCAAGAGGAATCCCTTGAAAAGGAGTAAGGGTTTCCCATTGCCAACAGCATCCCTGCTGGATTACACTCAGATACTAAATGTCTGAGACTATCCGATGCCATAAGGGGAGATGAAGTCTCAGGACCATAGAAAGATTGCCAGGATGAGAGAGAGAGGGAACCTGAAAAGGTGGGTAGTCAATGACAACTTGCAGGGCTGTACTTGAGATTTTGAGGATCTTCCTTTCTTTTCTGAAACTCATGTCCATGCTTTTTCCAAATCCTTGTTGTTGGGTCCTTGCTGTCTAAACTGTTTATTGGAAAAGGAGGCTGAAGAAGGGAAGGAGAAATTATTACTTGGTTTGAGATAGGAGGTTTGGAAAATTTGAGTCTCTCCTTGTATAAGTTTTCCCATTTCATCACACTTCTTTAGTACCTCAGATTCAGAAGAGCTAAACAGGTTCTCCTTATCTAAAGGAGAAATTAAAATCTCATGTTTATCATCCCCGGGAATATTTTGATTATAAAGCAAAGCAAAATTAATCAAAACTGATCCTGATGCAGCAGTCCTAGGTGAGGAATTGGTTGTATTATAAGCACATTTTAAAATATGCTTTGTTACCTGAGAAACAGCTACCCACAGAAGCATTTAATGAATTCTTTACCTCAGAAGAAGGAATGTTAAGCATTAACCTCTGCATGTTATCAAAAGACAAAAGCAAAACCTTTACCATATGAGTGTGACAGTTAAAAATTATAAAAGTTAAAATACTGCAAGAATATGTTAATTTCCCCATCATACCATTGTTTCCCATCTTTGACAGTAGGAATCGGAGTATTACAAAGATTCCTGGACTATGTCAATACAAAATCCCTGGAACAATTTGTCAGGGTATCCACTAAGGAGAAACACCTTAGATCTTGTCCTTATTAATATGAGGGCATCTTGTACCATCCCTTGCATATCTTCATCCCACCATAAAGCTTTGCCTTTCAAAATAAAACTGAAACTAGAGATCCCTTCTGCCTAGGTACCTTTAGAAATTTAAGGCTAACTACCTTCTCCTAGACATACATAAGCAAGCTTCAAATCACCATCAAGCCCAGTTAACTTCGTAGAACACATAGAAACATATAGCATCACACTATTCCAGCATGTAAACAGCTGCACAGATTCAGCTGTACCCTGTAGGAACAAGTGCAGGGCAAACCCCAGAAACAAACCCACATAGTGGAACCATAATATCAATAAGCTTTATAATAAAAGGAAAATAATTTTGATTAAAAGTAAGAAAATAATTCCCAGAATGTTAGAGTTCTTGTCACTGAAATAAACATAAAATTCAAGTGCTATAAAAAGCTAAAAATGCTACATCATTGGGTCTTGACAATATCCCTAGATGAATCTTAAATAGCATGAAGCACAATTTAGCCACACCTCTAACAACACTGTTCAATCTCAGCCACCATACAAACTCTGTAACAAGCAAATGGAGAAGAGCTACAGTCATTCCCCTGCATAAGAAAGGACCTTCCACAGACCCAGGCAATTACAGATCCATACGTCTGACCAGCCACATATGCAAAGGTATGGAAAGACTTACCATGAAACTAATCAATCAGGACATAGGGAACCTCCAAACACTGGACACACCTCAGTTTAGATTTGTCAAGGAAAGTCATGCTTACTCAACCTGGTGGGTTTTCTGAAAAGGTCACCAAAGCAATGGACGAAGGCAAAACAGTACGCATCTCAAACCTCGACCTGGCCAAAGCATTTGACACAATTCCCCACTCAGGCATAGTAGAAAATCTAAATAAAATGTGAATAAACCCCTGTGTGACCTCCTGAATTGCCAACTGACTCACAGATAGTAGGCAGATAATCAAAATAGGGGAAATTACCTCCACAAAGAGGCCAGTCATCACTGGAGTCTCCCATGGTTCTATGTTGGGATGACTTCTGTTTAGCATCTAATTTTCTAAAGTAAAAGTTAATAACAAAGGGCTCTGGCTGTCTAAATTTGCAGATGACTGCAACCTAGGGGCAGCCATTGACTTCCCAAATGACTTAGCCATCCTGCAGCAAGGTTTGCCTCAAATAAATAACTGGTGCCAAAATCATGCACTGAAACTAAATATTAATAAATGCATTATTGTATCCTTTGGGAAATCATCTAACTCAGGTAATTACCACACTGGCAATATATCTCTAATAGATGACCCAGCTGTTTGAGATTTGGCAACTTATATGGACAGTGGTCTTACTTTTGACCAACATGTGTCCATTGTTGTAAGAAAGTATTTCCATATTGCACAGCTTATAAACAAAGGGAATTTGTCTAGATCTAGGGATGTCATTGTCCTCATTTACTCAGCCCTCATTAGGCCAGTCATTGAATATAATGTCCTCTTTAGCATGTACCAGTCCAGACACATGCAACAACTTGAATGCTCACAGAGATATCTTACTAAAAGGATACAAAACCTAAGTAACATGTCATACATGGACCGACTCAAAGCCCTGTCAAAATACTTGATATCCTACAGACTGCTAAGAGGTAGCCTGTGTCAGGCATACAAGGTATCCTCCAACCCATTTCTGATGGATTTACTGCACATCAGCAAGTCAAGTGTCATCCCAAATACTTGGTTTAGTCATCTAAACCTCATCTGCAACATCAACAGAATAGTTTGAAGGGGCAAGTATATTTAGTAGAGGATATCACTACTCTGGAACAGACTCCCCATGCACATAAAACAAAGTTCATCCTTGTCCATATTCAAGCACAATTTGCATCATATACCCTGTCATACCTCTTCAGTGTTGAATGTTTCTCTGTCATGAGGCTTGATGCAGTGAGAAAAACATTCTCTAAATTAGACAGTACAGGAGGGATGGGTGCAGCTGTAGGCATCTGTATCTGTAAAAAAACAATATGTTTTTGTGCCACAGGAATTTCATTCTGATGCCACTGAAACACCTATTTCATACTGGATAAAATGTGATCGAAAGAAATTTCTTCAGCAGGGAAGTCTGAAGCAATATTGTCCTCAGAATTAGTATGCTCAGTTTGAGAGGAAACATCTGACGTACACCCATCACCTGGCACTGACTTTCTTCAGACTGCAAAATCCTGTCAGAATGAAAAGGAAAAGTTTTCCTTTTTTACCTGTAATTTGAGAAAACAATGAAAAAGCAGTAATCAGTTCCTGCAAATCCCAGTAAAGCTGTCCTGTCCATGAAATAATAACAGGTGACTGGAAGTTGTTCATACTAAGCATATTCTCCATTAACAATGTCTGACCTTTAGACACACTGCCTTTGCATCCAAACCCCCTTACCTGCATACCTGTCAACTATCCAGATTTTTGCAGAATGTCTGCAGTTTTGTCTCATGTTTTTAGTCTGTTCCTCATAAAGTTTGTATTTTTCTGTGGCCGCGGTGGTGCAGCAGTTAGCTTTGTTGCCTCACAGCAAGAGGGTCTCCAGTTTGATTCTTGGCTGGAATGCCTTCTGTGTGGAGTCTGCATGTCCTCCACATGATCAACTGAAATTTAAAAGACATGCAGGTAGGTGCGTACGTGTGTGGGTGTGCCTTCTCTGAAGGTTGGGCGCTGGGCTGGCAACTCGACACTGTAAAAATCACTGCCAATCATAAGCAGACTGGAGATCCACTGTGGAGACCCCTAACTGAGAAAAGCCAAAAGACTTTTTTATTGAAGACTGAAGTCATTAAATGATAATAAATCATGGCAGACATTTGAGTTTCAGATTTCATATGCTTCAGAAAATGCATAATAATACAAAACCTGTTATTCTAGCAACTATTAAAGTTTATAGGAGCAATATTTTAAATCTGTCTCTGTTTTGGGCCTTTGCCCCCCCCCTCCCTTATTTTGCTTTGTCCATATTTCTTGATATGGGAGGTTGAGAGGTATGCTTACCTGCCCGGTAACATCCCTTTCCCAGCTCCTTCTCCAGACAATCACAAAAGTGGTTCCCCCTTGCTCAATAAGGGCAATCATTCAGTCACAGAGGATGTAGCTAGCCTCCAGTCTTTGGTATCTTAGAAGGCTACACCAAGAGAACAGGAAAAAAAGTTGTGTGACCTAAAGTACAACAAGTGGCTATAGCAGAGTCCCCAACCAATGACTGATGAAGACTATGAGCAGGATTAACCCTTGAAGACTCCTTAATAAGTTTTATTTTCTTTTTCTGTGCTGGGGAAAGAAGAATCATGAAGATCAATTGCTGCTCCATCGCTAAGCCAGGAAAGAGGTCTGAAATGCAGGTAGTGAAGCTTTGGAGAGTCAGCAAGCAGAATGGCACAGAACAAGTGGTTCTATGAAAAGTAAACCACTATAAGTCTCCCACAAGCACAGTATCCTGTCCTAAGTCACAGAACATCAATAAAAATAAAATTTGTATTCAAAATATAAACTCTTCCTCACAAATCGTTTACACAAACGCCAACATAATCATTCCATTGTCACAGTGCATTAACAGCCCAAATTACTTTTTTCTTAGTAAAAATAAAAACACTGACAGAAAAAGTACATTTTTTAGACATTAAATTAATAAAATAGGAAGCCTTTCCCCTATGTGGACTTATATACCCAGCTCTTGAAGGATAACTGGTCAGCTGACACAATCATGGGAGCTGAGGCAAAAAAGATCTGAAGTATTTTTGCACTCCAACTACCTTTTAGAGTTAGCATCTCAATCATTCCTGTCAGTTGGACCACCTGGCTGGTGGGGGACTAACACCCAAATAGCTTAGGATACTGCACCAGTGATCCATGTATTGAACATTAGAAATATGTACTCTGATAGTAAACATGGTGAAGCACACTCATAATGTGAAGCCTTTTGATGTTTTTTTTCTTAACTACACCTATGCAGACTAGATGAGCAACTGAAGAGCTAGCAAAAATGAAAAGTATCCAAACCAAAGGGTAAAAAGGTCACACACAGACAAACAATTTAGTACAAATTACAAGAAGAAGCCAGCAAAGCTAAAGTCTTCAATGTGTACTACCTTAAACCTCCTTATGTGGAGGTCCAGTGTTTCAGCTACATGGCTTCTGAAATCCCATGACTTTTTAACTTTCACTTTTTTAAGTTTTTAATGCTGCATTCAGACCAGTAAAACCCCACTAGCTGTAGATATCATACCCACATATATTGAAAGAGCATACGTTTTTGATATCGTCATCAAGAAGACCGTATGTAAGGCAGTATTGTAGAATTATTATGTACATAAATTTGTACATGACAAAATTAGCAGTGTTGTGAAAAAGAGAGTATATACAAAATTGTGGGCATACTGTACAAAGAATATGGCTATCTGATATCAAGACATGACTGTTTTGTTCACACAGAAGTCTTATTTTGTAAAACCAATTTATCTTACAAATGGTAGAATACTGTCAGCTAACATTCAATGAGGCAGCTTCTCAAAGGTGATTTGCCAGATCATGACTGAGGATGCACTTCTCCAAAAGTGATGCTGTGTTAAAAAACAGTATCAGGGAAGACACGGTAAAATATGTCATTTTTATACTGTGAAGCATATGTATGAGGATATAGCCTCTATACACCAACCACTTAAAGACATTTCAGTCATTTAAAAATGGCATCCTACCTGATGTACCCCAATATCCACATGGGGGATGCTTTCTATACTACTACTCAGAGGCAAAACTGGCTCAACCAGCACCCTGTGCCAGTCCTATGTACTAGCGCCCACCCCCTCAGCTCTTCAAGTGAAGAGCAAAAAATAAAACAGTTTTGTTACTTCTAATGGCACACCAATCAGGTGGCCAGATACACACCCCCCCCCCCTCCCAGTCCAGCTCTTCAATGGAAGAGCAAAAAAATAAAACAGTTTGCTACATCTACTGGCACACCAATCAAGTGGCCAGATCCCCTCCCTTCCGGCTCAGCTCTTCAATGGAAGAGCAAAAAAAAAAAAAAGAAAAAAAAGAAAAATAAATAAATAAATAATGCAGGAAATGAGAAAATAAGCAGTTCTTATCACTGTGCCTTGCTGCCTTTTTTTCTTATAAATTATACCAAATGATTGCTACAGTTTGTATAATACACAGAGCATTACAGCACTCAGGTTTGACTGCAAATGCACTAAAGAGCAAGTGGGATCAGCAGATTGTGCCCCTCACAATACTTTGGCCCCAGAGCAGTTGCCCCCTTCACTCCACCCTAGCTATGCCACTTATACTGCTCATAATTTTCAGCTGCTGCGTAGAAGACCAGTCCCATTATGATATAATAATTAAATGTGCCAGAATACATGCAAGCCTTGTACGTATGGTGACAGATACCCTATTACCTGCTATGTTGAGTGTGACATTTTGCCAGTATATTCTAGCTAGTTAGCTTGACTTGACTGTACTTCATAAACTAATTAGCATATCATAATGATGTAATCATAATTCAATTCCATTCAATTCAATTTGAATTCAACTTTATTGTCATATGTACTGGAAACAGCATCATAAAGTACAATGACATTCTGCAAGCCCTCTGGCAACATATAAAAACAATGAAAATTAACAAGAAGAAGTAATGTAAGACAACAAGTAGACAGCAATATAAATACCAATATCAATAAATACATATAACTGTGCAAACGAGCACATTTGTGCAAAAACAGCTCATTTCCCTCCAAATGTAAACCAACTTACAATACTGGAGGGGGAGGAGGTAGCATATGAGTTTATTTAACAGTCTAATAGCTTGAGGTATAAAATTGTCTTTCAGCCTGGTTGTTCTGGCTACCATGCTCTTGTAATGCCTCCATGACAGTAGTAGCATAAACAGTTTGTGTTATAAGTGGGTAGTGTCCATGATAATGTTTTGGGCCCTCCTAAAAACTATTTTGATGTAGATGTCCTCCAATGCAGGCAGTGTTACTCCAATGCTGTTTTACACAGTTTGTATTTCTCGCTGTAGAACCTTGCAATCCCTTATTGTACTATTCCCAAACTATACTGTAATAGAGTGGGAGAGAATGCTGTCAATTGTACATCTGTAGAAGTTGCTGAGGATGGTGTTGGGCATGCCAAACTTCCTCAGCCTTCTCAGAAAATACAGTCACTGCTGGCTTTTCTCTACCAGGTCTGTGATGAGTCCAGGTAAGGTCCTCAGAGATATTAATACTGAGGAATTTGAATGAAGCCACTCTTTCCACGTCAGACTCACCAATATATAACGGTAGGTGCTGCTCTCTATTCCTCCATGTATCAATGATCATTTCTTTCGTTTTGCTGGTATTAAGAGAGAGATTACTGTTCCAACACCACTCCACAAGGTTCTCCATTTCCCCTCTATAGGCTGACTCATCACCTGTGGAGATCAGACCAATGAGTGCTATATCATCCAAAAATTTGACAATACTGGTGTGAGAAGCAACACAATCATAAGTGAAAAGGGTGTACAGCATTTTACTCAGCACACAGCCTTGTGGAGTTCCTGTATTTATTATTATTGTCTTAGAGATGTTATTCCCCAGCCTGACTGACTGTGGTCTGTCTGTTAAAAAATCCAAGACCCAACTGCAAAGAATCGGTGGCACACCCAGTATGGACAGCTTATTAATGAACTTCATTGGTATTACCGTATTGAAGGCCAAACTATAATCGATAAACAGCAATCGAGCATAACAGTCCTTATTCTCCAAATGAGTAAGAACTGTATGCAATGCTGTATTGACTGCATCCTCTGGTGGCCTATTCAGTCTGTATGCAAACTGCAGGGGATCCATTGTGTCAGGTATAACTGACTGAATATAACTCATAATGATTCTCTCAAAGCATTTCATCACTGTAAGAGTTAATGCAACTGGCCAGTAGTCATTCAGGCAGTTGGCTTTGCCCTTCTTCCACAGTGGAATAATAGTGGTTGCCTCATAAGAAGTGGGAATTGTAGCTCATGCCAGGGAGAGATTGAAAATATCAGTCAGAGCATCAGCAAGCATTGAAGACAGGTTTTCAGTGTCCTTCCACCAATAGTATCTGGACTGACTGCTTTCTGAGGATTTATCTTCCTCAAAGACTTTACCACACTTGCTGGTGATATTGTGAAAGGTGGTGGTGCTCTTCTCTGCCCCTCTCTCTTATGGTGGTACCCTCTGACTTGGTGTTTTGGACCTCAAACTGGGCATAAAATTCAGTGAAATTATCCAGTGAAAACAGGCCGTCAGTAGTCATCCCTCTGCTTTTGTCTCTGTAGTCTATATGTTTTCCAGGCCTTGCCAAATACACCTTGTATCAGCAATTGAATAATAGCCTTCCAGCTTACGACTGTAATTCTACTTTGCTGGTCTGATAGCTCTGTGTACATCATATCTACATCTTTTTATACTCGCTGATATTGCCTGATGTACATGCCTTGGAGTCGGCATGAAGCACAAAGCGAACCTCTGAGTTAATCCACAGTTTATTATTTGGATATATCGAGATGTCTTTATGGGGAACAATGAGGTCAGTGCATGTTCTTATATAGCTGGAAACTACTGAATTGTATTCCTCCAGATCAACAATACCATCCTCATTCATAGCAGCTGTCTTAAAAACATCCCACTGAGTACACTAAAAAACACTCCTGAAGCTCCTGTTCAGATTCCTCTGTCCACACCTTAACAGGTTTTCTTACAGTGGGAGCTTGTTTGAGGTGCTGTCATGCCTGGTAGAGAAATACATACATATGATCAAATTGACCAAAATGAGTGTGAGATAAAGCCTTGTATGCCCCCTTCATATGGCTGTACACATGGTCCAGTATATTTTCTCCCATGTAGGGAAGGTAACATATTGCTGATATGCTGGCATCACAGACTATAAGTTGCAATGATTAAAGTTACCAGCCACTGTAAACACTGTGTCAGGATGCTTATTTTCTTGGCATTTATAGCCTCATACAACTTCCCCAATGCAGCCGAGCAATTGGCTTGTGGAAGGATATAAACCACTAAGAAAAACACAGCTGTAAACTCTCTCAGTAGATAGAAGGGTCTGTATTTCAGCATTAGGTGGCCTACATCACTTGAGCAGTATTTGCTAACAATCTGCACATCTGAACACCATCTGTTATTAATATAGATGCAAGTACCTTAACCTTTGATTTTACCCAATGTCTCCATGCAGTCCCCTTGATAGAGAGAGTGAGCATGCAACTGGACAACTGAATCAGGAATATTATCTGATAACCAAGTTTCAGTAAATATCACTATACAGCAAGCTCATTTCTCTCTGGGTCACAATTCTAGTTCTGACATCATCCATTTTGTTCTCAAGAGATCGAACATTAACAAGTAGCAGGCGGGAAAGCGGTGGTCTGCTGGCCGTGGCCTTTAATTTCACATGTAACCCACCTCTCCTGCCTCTCCTACCTTTTCTGCTACATGAGAGATAGCAGGGTTACAGATTGCAAAGCATCGTGTCTCATGCCATATCA
Source organism: Protopterus annectens (assembly GCF_019279795.1). NCBI lineage: Eukaryota > Metazoa > Chordata > Ceratodontiformes > Protopteridae > Protopterus > Protopterus annectens. Next base: position 1,593,013,139 of record NC_056739.1, read on the forward strand.
TTTGTTCACGTATCACCCATCCATCTGTTTATCTATCTATGTATTTATCTATCTATCTACCTGCTAACCAGGTATGTAGACTGGATCTAGACTCTTTCAGACATGACCCAGATTACATTATAGGCATACTGTATTTAGAAACAAAACAATGCACTAAAAGTGCAATGCAATCAAAAAGGATAATGCTGGAGTTTACATTATATTCAGCATATCATTAGGTTAGTTCTTATTAGATTGCCAGTTAAACGCATCCCATGCATAAATCATTTACTTAGTTTTCGCAGTTTCTTTATATTACAAATCTCTCTATGTAAAATTACGGGTATAGATGTCAGATTAAAGGCATCATTATGGGGTAATGTTAAAAAAAAATCAAAAGGTATCCAGTTTAGCAATATTAAGCCCCCACCTACTAAAGCATTTAAATATATCTTTCATCTTATACAGTATAAAGGTAGAATAAAAGTTTCATTTGAGATTCGCCCTGAAATGGTGACAATAAGCTCTCAGTTATAAATGCATCATGAAGGATACTATATTTCACAGCCTCACCAAATAAACAGCTCAGATATAAGTACTTGTATGTACAAATTAGTCTTAATGTGTTTTGTTAATTCTTCAGAGGCTAATGTAAGTCAAATTTCATTTGGGAATGGCACAGACATGAGCTTCTAAGGAAGTAAATTTATTTCATAAAGGTTATCTTTGTCTTTTGATAGGATTCATTGTGTTCATCTGGTTAAGTGTCCATCCTTTCTTCCCTACTAATCTTACCTTAAAAACTGTTAAACAATACTAGTTTTATATTTTTTTAGTTTAGTTTGAAAAAGGAGTTATGTGGGTACACTTCTATATTACTTCACTCATAATTGTTATATGCAATTCGTATATGTTTACAAATTTGTATCTTACGTTAAAATCATTGGCTTGTATAATTTTTGAATTTCCTCTTCAAAACTAGGAATAAAAGAATGACAGAACTGTGCTTTCTAAATGCATAAGAGAAATGGCTTACCTTATATTTGCAAATGACATATAAGACAGTAATGACCTTGCTTAAATTTCCTGTGCTGCTAATGTACATTCATAGATTTTCATCTCTGCAAGTAGACTACATAAACAGTTGTATTTTTAAATTAACGAAAAACTCTTCTTACACTGTTAAGGATACCGACTGAAACATAAAAAGCAGTAGAAAAGTCTTCGGTAATCCACCACGGCAGTAGACACTATTAAAAACAATTTTATTAAAAAGCAAGTTAAAACATAGATTATTAGAAAATAAAAATCAGTCCACTTGATGTCCAATAAGCGCTTTCGGCTATTTAGCCTTCTTCAGATCGTATACCATGGACTGCTACTTTCTATTTTAAAAATATGAATAGCCAATCCCAAAGAGCATTTTATTATTTAGACCAATCTCAGGTTATTTCAACCTCTAAAACGGAATTTCCACTTTTTACCAGGTAATTCAGATACCGGTGATACCTTCGCTTAGGCCAATAACTATCACTAGAAGAGACCAAGCCCTCTTTTTGTACCAATAGCATTCCTTTTAACCTTAATACTGAACCAATCACAGGTATATTCAGCGTCTAGAGCAAAGTTTTCGCTCTTTTTATCAGATAGTTCAAACCCAGGTAACGCCTTCGCTTTTGAACCAATCACTGTCACTATAAGTTACCAAACCTTCTATTTGCGCCAATAGTATTCCTTTTAGCCTTAGTATGCATTTGCGCTACTGAGCTCTGAGAGCCAATTACCTCACATATCTTAGACTGCTTCTTATGTAAAGAATGAATAACAAACCTTTTCTTAGAAATATCTTGTCACCTTCTACTTGTGCCCAATAGTATTCCTTCTTGCCTTTAGTATAGGTTTTAACGGAACTAACTGTTGAGTCCTGGGGGCCGATTAGCTCACATATTCGTTAATCCAGCTAATTTCACGTAGTTCTGTACGACTGTAAACATCTCCTTTCCTTACAGTTTGAGGGACAACTTCGACTACTTTAAATACAAAATGATGCATGGGATTGCTAGCTACATGTACTGACAGTGCATTTTTCATATCCTTTTGGCATATGTCCCTCAAATGCCGTAGAATACGGTCTTTCATTCACTGATCTGTCTTCCCAATATAGAAGGCACTTTACTGGCAGCAGGTAGCTAAGTAAATAATGTGAGCAGAAGTGCAATCTGCATAAATATTAAATGTAAATACTTTATCCATGCAGGGATGTGAAAATATATTCCAGCTATCAACAAAAGCACAAGCCTTGTATCGTCTGCACTTAAAGGTACCTTTTCTATTAGAAACTAACGTGCTTCGTGCAAACCCATCTTTGTTGCACATAAGTCTTTTTATATTTTTCTTGTTTTTAAAAAGAAACTTCGGAGTATCCCCTATGACATTTTTTATTTTGTCATCCATAGCTAAGCTAGGCTAAAATTTCCTTATGACATCACACACTTGTCTCTTGTCAGAGCTGTATGTTAAGGCACATTTAAGCTGTGATGACCTATTAATGGTATCTGAGTTTTCCTGCTGTCTTGAGATAGCATTGCTAGAATAATAAGGACGTCCTTTTCCTTTTCTTATTTCTTGCTGCCCATCTCTAGGAAAAAGGTTTCTGTCTTTTTAAGCTCTCTCCTTCAGATTCTGCTGTAGCTTCTGTTGTTCCTCTACAAATTCCTCATCTTTTGTGCATAGTCTCGAGAACCTCAGGATTTGATTCTCAAATATGTTGTTAAAGAAATATCCTGGGAGCATGCTCTGTCTATGTAAATAATGGTTTCTCCAGGTTGTTTTTCTGTAGACTGCTGTGCTTATACCTTCATTTGGATGCAAGTGGATCTTCACATCCAAGAAGTCAACTACTTCTCTGAAGTAATTAGCTTTAAATTCCAAAAAAATGTGTACTTCCATTGATGTAATCAATAAAAACATTGAGTTGATCCAAATTCCCTTTCCACAAAATGAAGATATCGTCCACAAAATGACTGTAGTACACCAGGTGTTCTTTCCATACACTATTGCCACTAAAGATTTCCACATATTCCCATTTAGCCAATACCAAATTAGAATAGCTATTCACACATGGGGTGCCAATAGCTACACCCCATGTTTGCAAATAGAAGGTGTCACCATAAACAAAGATATTGCTCACCAGAACAAGTTCCAATAAGGAACATATTGGCTCTGGTTCGATGTCATTTCTTCGTAAGAAAGACCTAATAGCTTGTAAGCCATATTCATTGGGAATTACTGTAAATAAACTGGTGATATCCATCGTTACTAGTATGATATCTTCAAATGTAGTTAAATAACTTGTTTCCATGTATAAATCTCTTCAAAAAACTGCCTGTGTTTTTCAGGACCGTACGTGCCAATGGTAAGGCTTTCTTCACCTAATTTTCTATGTAAATGGATAAAGATTCCATGATCCACTCCCTTCTATCTACAATAGAAATATCCACTTTTTTGAATTTAAAGCTATTTACTCCAGAGAAGTAGTTGACTTCTTGGATGTGAAGATCCACTTGCATTCAAATGAAGGTATAAGCACAGGAGAACACAGAAAAACAACCTGGAGAAACCATTATTTACATAGACAGAACATGCACCCAGGATATATCTTTAACAACATATTTGAGAATCAAATCCTGAGAGTCTCGAGACTATGCATGAAAGATGAGGAATTTGTAGAGGAACAACAGAAGCTACAGCAGAATCTAAAGGAGAGAGCTTATAAGTACGGAAACCTTGTTACTAGAGGTGGGCGGCAAGAAATAAGAAAAGGAAAAGGACGTCCTTATTATTCCAGCAGTGCTATCTCAAGACAACAGGAAAACTTGGATATCATTAATAGGTCATCAGATCTTAAATGTGCCTTAACATACAGCTCTGACAATAGACAAGTGTGTGATGTCATAAGGGAATTTTGGCCAATCTTACCTATGGATGACAAAATAAAAAATGTCATAGGGGATACTCCGAAGTTTCTTTTTAAAAACAAGAAAAATATAAAAAGACTTTTGTGCAACAAAGATGGGTTTGCATGAAGCACATTAGTTTCTGATAGAAAAGGTACCTTTAAGTGCAGAAGATACAAGGCTTGTGCTTTTGTTGATAGCTTGAATATATTTTCGCATCCCTGCATGGATAAAGTATTTACATTAAATGTTTATGCAGATTGCACTACTGCTCACATTATTTACTTAGCTACCTGCTGCCAGTAAAGTGCCTTCTATATTGGGAAGACAGATCAGCGAATGAAAGATCGTATTCTCCTGCATTTGAGGGACATACGCCAAAAGGATATGAACAATGCACTGTCAGTACATGTAGCTAGCAATCCCCTGCATCATTTTGCATTTAAAGTAGTTGAAGTTGTCCCTCAAACTGTAAGGGAAGGAGATGTTTACAATCGTACAGAACTACATGAAATTAGCTGGATTACGAGTATGCGAGCTAATCGGCCCCCAGGACTCAACAGTTTAGTTTGTTAGAACCTATTCTAAAGGCAAGAAGGAATACTATTGGGCACAAGTAGAAGGTGTCAAGGTATTTCTAAGAAAAGATTTGTTATTCATTCTTTACATAAAAAGCAGTCTAAGATATGTGAGGTAATTGGCTCTCAGAGCACAATAGCGCAAATGCATACTAAGCCTAAAATTAATACTATTGGCACAAATAGGAGGCTTGGTAACTTACAGTGACAGTGATTGGTTCAAAAGTGAAGGCATCACCTGGGTTTGAACTATCTGATAAAAAGAGTGGAAACTTCCCTCTAGAGGCTGAATATACCTGTGATTGGTTCAGTACTACAGTTAAAAGGAACACTATTGGTACAAGAAGAGGGCTTGGTCTCTTCTAGTGACAGTTATTGGCCTAAGCGAAGGTATCACCGGTATCTGAATTACCTGGTAAAATGTGGAATTTCCATTGTAGAGGTTGAAATTACCTGAGATTGGTCTAATAATAAAATACTCTTAGGGATTGGCTATTCATATTTTTAAAATAGAAAGTAGCTGTCCATGGTATACAATCTGAAGAAGGCTAAATAGCCGAAAGTGCTTATCGGACATCAAGTGGACTCATTTTTATTTTCTAATAATCTACGTTTTAACTTGCTTTTTAATAAAATTGTTTTTAATAGTGTCTACTGCCATGGTGGATTACGAAGACTTTTCTACTGTATTTTTAAATTTGGTGACTTTTTGTCGACAGGTTAGCAGACTCCCTGTTACTGTGAATAAAATGGCCTTTGTTTTTACTACATCTTGATATTGTTTTCCACAGTTATACAAGTTAAAAAGTCCATTATAACACTGCTGACTAGGTGGAACCATACATGATGCCAATCATACACAGCCACTGTCATTGAACTGAAAGGAAAGTAGATAGAAAATCTCTAATAAATGGGAGTCTGTAAGTAAAGAATATGAATCATCCCATTTAGCTAGGATATAACCAAGTATGGAATGTGAAACAAGATTACTAAAGTTGCTGATCTACTATGAAAGGTATGATTTCCAATTGGAAGGCTAAAGACCCTCCAGAAAAGACATTGTCCTTGTACAAATTGTGGTACTCCCTTATGTGAAGGGGATCTTTTTGGAAGGGTGGCTGAACAGCATGCTGGTGTGTTACATGCCTATACCTTGATACAGAAGAGACTTATTTCATTTCTTTTATTTACATTTGATGACCGGGGAAGTCCACTGGGCCAAGAAGAGCCCGTTTTCAGTGGAGGCCCGGGGAGAAAAGCTCCACAATAATTGCAAGTTACATTTACATGTTACAAAAGGGCATAGTTTATACAGCTAATTAAACATTTACAGATAAGCTCCATGATATTTGCAATTGGCTTTTCACAATGTTACAACTATGAAAAGACATAATTCAATGCAGAAATTTCAACATTTACATAAAGTGAATATTTTTGTTATAAACTCAATTGTAGGTTTAACATTTCAAATTATATAGCAACTAGTCATTAGTAAGTTAGGAAAATATTATGCATGGAGAGGATAATAGCATAATTGAGACTGGAGACTATAGTACAACAGATATTAGAGAGAAAATTAGTTTTTGGTAGTGGAGGGATTGTTTTGGGTGGGATGAAGTAATAGTAGAGGTAGCTGGATGAGTCAGTGCAAGGTGGAATGGGGGGTTAAGTTGGAGTGTGGCAAGGGCATTCCCATTTGGAAGAAAGATGAGAGAGTAGCTGAGATTTGAAATTTGTATGGTTAGGTAGGTTGCGTAGGTGTGTGGGGAGAAAGTTCCATTGTTTAGCTAAGGAGTGGGACAGCAGTAGATGGCCAGGAGGTCGTGCAGGTTTCTTGACCTGAAGGAGATTTTGGTTTTTGGATCTGAGTGAGCAGTTGGGAATGTAAGGTTTTAAGGAAGTAGCGAGAGCTGGGCAGTTGGCAGGTTTAAATATGAGCTTGTGGGCAATGGTGAGTTGTAGGTAACTGAGATAGTTGGGTAGTTCAAGTCAGCTGAGGGTGAGGAGGGAGTGGCAGTGGTGGGCTGAGTTTTTTGAATTGGTTGCAAATTTGGAGATCTTGTGCTAGCAGGATTCAAGTTTGGACCGAAGGCCAAGATGGAGATTGGTGAAAAGAGGGGCACCATACATAAGGTAGGAGTTTAGGAAGGTGGATGCAATAGTTTGACGGGTAGAGGAGCTTAGGAAGTGGTTGTGCACGTAGAGGAGACCTAACCTTTGGTGGGTTTTCTTGATTGTAAAGTGGATGTGATTTTAGTTCTTCATCAATAATGATGCCAAGAAGCTTGGTGTTGGGAACAATTTCAAGGAGTGTGTTGTTTTGGCTCTGTATGGTGAATGTGGATTTGTCAATGGAGTTTTTGGTAGAGGAAAAACATTAGTTTGGTTTTATTTGCATTTAGTGCCAGATGGTTAGACTGCATCCAGTTTTCTGTTTTGGAGAAGACTAGTTGGGTTTTTGCTAGGAGCTCTGAGGGGGAGAAGGCTGAGCAGATGACTGAGACTTGAGAGCAATCCAGCAATCTCAGTATTAGGCTACAACTGGTGAAGAAGTCATCTGAAATATTATTCTGGTTCAAGTCAACCTTTAGGAGACATTAACATTTTTAGAAATGCATGATTCTTAGGGTAAGTGACTGAAACCATAATAGAAAATGTAATAGTTACCCACTGACATATGAGTTTGCAATGTAATTACAGCTATTAACAAAGATAAAGACTTCAACATTTCCATACAGATAAAAGTATAACCAGATGCATAAGCAAAAATATTTAGACATGTAAGTAGATAATTTCCAGTCAGACAGTGAAATGCTTAAAAATCAAGAGAACTATACCACATCTATGTAAGCATCATGAATCAAAACTGGAGATCATATTAGGGAAAATATAAAAATATAACAGGGCGATGGCAAAATTCTGTAGAGGTAATATCTGGAAGACTAAAATGGGAAAGATAAGAGAACACATAATTACAGTTTAAATGGGCTCCAGACAGCTACCAGATAAAAGTGCAAGTAAAAGAGGATAGGAGACATTGCTTGCTGGTATGGTCAAACTGCTTCTGCTAAATTACTGCACATTGCTTTGTCTATAGTATTAGGTTCATAGGTTCATAGGTTCATACTAGGCTATCTGCCCGAGGGCATTTACAAGCCTAGCCCATCGTTTTGTGGCTTACGCCACCCCTTTAATATGGGGAACTATACCCATTATTTTGCTGTGCCTCTGTCGAGCAGTGACACTGAGGTAATCCCTGGGGTATATCTGCGATCTCCCATCCATTGGTCAAGATTTCTCTTGAACAAGGCCAGCGAGGTCTTGTAAGAATCTAGGTAAGCACATGTGCTGTGAGCCCAAAAAAGAAGTACGCACATCTTCCAGAGTTGCTCCGGACTCCTGAGCTATTGTAATAGTGTCTGAAAAGCGAGAGATAGCTGGGGTATGGCAAGAGTACTCACAGCAGAGGGAAAAAGAAAGAATGTCAACAACTAAAATATGTGAACTATTAAATGGCACATTAATGTCAGGTGTAGTTATTATTATGCAAAATACTGTAGAATTCAAATGACATTTATATCATAACTGTTAATGGTGTCACTTAAAATTAAAACAAAGTGCTAAGGATTTAGTTATTTAAACTGTTCCATCACATTTAATGTATTTAATATACTGATGCTTAATAATGTCAATTATTCTGACCACAAACACTCAAATATCTGTATGTTGAGATCTGTGACTGTAACTAAGGTACAGAAAATATTTGTCAGGCATTTAAGGATGCATTCTAAATGCATTTCTAGTCTAGATTCATTTACTGCTAAAATTGAATACCAGACATTACATTTTAGCAGTATGTTGACTTTGTATGTAGGGTTATCACTAAGGGTACAATAGTGTAGTATAGTGTGCTAGTAGAATGCCAAACCTTTAATATGTGTCAGTTACAATTAAAATGTCAAACTTTCAAAATGAATAGTTATGTCTGAATATGATTGTTTACAAAGTAACAACAGAATTGCAATGGATCATCTTTATGTTACAGATAGATGCAGGATATGAACTCCAGTCCTAGCCATTAGCTGCTTGGTTTTATACAATGTAACTGAATTATACTGAAATGTCAAAAATCCTTGTGGCTGAGTATGTTTCACTAAAATGGGGTTGTTCTGTGCGTTCTTCATGGTCTGATTGAAGTATGTAAAAGAAAATAAATTCCGCTGTCATTTGCCTGGTAACAAAGCATAAGGGCTTTGATAATTTTCATAGTAATACTGAAAATTTCATGAATGTATTAACTTATTCACAGCTAGCAGTTGTGGAAGGTCACATCTCTAGCAGACTGCTCACATCTTTCTATTCCATAATTTTTTTTTTTTACTTTGAAAAATCAAGTTAAAAAGCTAAACAAATGAAAATATCTTGAAAACACAAAATGTTATTTTAAAAGTACATACAGTAAAGTTGTACAGTAAAATCCATTTCTTTACAATGATAAACGTCAAACATCTTTTTATTACTGAAGATTTTTGAAAATCAATTTAAAAAACCCAAACAAGTGCAAATATCTTGAGAAAGCAGTAGTTAGTAGTTAAATTTACTATAACAATAGATGTTTGAATGATCACTGCTCCAAAAGTCTTAGCTATATGGGTTAAATCCTGACAAGGCTATACCAGCTGACCAGCTTCCAAAGCTTTAGGGCACCTTCCATATGCCCATGCTGACAGGCAGCTTGAGCTGAGCTGACTAAATGACAAGTTTGGTCACCAAGTCCTTTAGCACTTTCCTGCCCAGTAGAGAGACAGAGACAGATGGAGGCTGTGCACTGAAAGAACAATGTTAGGAAGAACAAAAAATATATATATGTTTGGATGCCATGCACATTAGAAGTGAAACTTCTGTAAGGAAGTGTGAAAATGAAAACACACACACACAGTTTTCCAAATAAGTACATTTTTGCACTTCATTGCAGAAGATTCACATCTAATGCGTGTGGCGGCCACGCAAATTTTTTTTGACCAACCAGTAATCAAGTGAGCACATACAAGATACTGACATCACTGCTGTACTGTATCAGATTTGTAGAATATGGCTCCATCCATCATGATACAGGAAGACAGCATGTTTCCTGCATGTATCTCAGTAGGCTGACAGCTGTATACATACATGGAAATGTTGGCATGGTGGTCTTTTGATGACTTTCACCTCTAATTTACACACTCGTGACCCAAAAGACCCTGGCTATATACAGTGCCCTATAGGACTGGATATACACCTGTGCAAGGAGTACAACACAGAAGTGAAAGCATTGTGAGCAGCAGCAATTACAACATTCACTGAATGGCAGGCGATGCTGCCAGATGTGTGCATGGGTGTGGTCCAGCTTCTGTACTAAAACTGGAACCCTTCGCCATGGAATCACATGTATGTCATCCTTGTTTCCTGCCTAATTTTGGAATGTACATAAATTTTTTGTGCAACTAGTTCTGTCTCACAAAACACTCTTAAGGCTTGGCACCCCTGCCTATCAGTTCTGCTTGAAAAGGCAAAAATGATCTTACATGAACTCTTCTGCTTCCTTCGGGATGAACAGAACACATTGGATGATCACTGGGAGGCTATCTAATGTGGAAGACCCTTACACCTAGATATCACATTGTGCTATAAGGAAACATCACTTAATAACATGTTGGATTCCTGAGATTATTTTGTTAGCATGGTGGAATATCTGTATGCTATTGCCACCCTCACCCCCACCCCCCATTTTGATATCTGAAGCTCTTAGTGTGTTCCACTAAGCATTACACAATTTCCCTGTATTTCTCCATGTATGTTAATAAATATTACACTTGTCCCACCCACCAACAGTTGTCCCCCTCAAAATCAGAATGTACTGTACATTTTAACACTGCCTCCCTGGACTATTCAGCTTCCACAACCTACACAACAATGATGCCTATATAGTTTTAATACTGTTGAACTATATATAGTGTATGATGCCAGTCAGGAATTGTCCATGCATACCAGTCTGCAATTTGTGCATTCATCTAATTTAGTTCACAAACTACAATCAGCTGTTACTTTCTCAATGAACTGGTGATTGCCTGCACAGAAAAGTGCTTTCTCACATTTCCTCTGAACTGCCCATAGTCTTGATTTAAAATCATGTCATCTCCTCTAGTGCTCTTCATTTCTATTAGATACTGCTTTTTTACTAATTCCCTTGAGGTACATAAAAGTTTCTAACTTTCCTTCCGTGCATAACTTCATTGAGATGTTATCGTTTGCTTTGATGAAGGCATTGTGCCACTTTGATTCTGCTCCATGAAACCCCCAATCCTATGTTCTGGCTTCAGAAACAGGTTTTCCAGAACTGCACAGCATATTAAAGATGGAGTCACATCATTTCTCTGCACAAAGAAGTGATAGTGATACTTTTATGTGTTGTTGCTTTTCATACTGTTTTCTCACTCAGCTTTACATTTAGTTCCAAATGATATGACAGTGTCCAGATCCCTTTTCTGTAGTAGTTGTATTTCTTTGTTCAAAGTTTAAGTATCAGCAGTTCTGACCATTTCTCAAATTCTGTCATTCCTTTTTACTGCTTATACCCTTCCACACCCCTCAGCTCAGTACATCTGGACTTTATTCCTGCTAGCAATGTTTGTGTGATCTACAAAGCACATGGTTTTCTTTCTAATGCCTACTTCACATAGACAGTAGCAAAAATCCTTCATCTACCTTGAGCTCACAAGACACCATTCAAAGAAAGTGACGTATAGGCTGTAGAGCTCCCACAGAAGTACAAAATTGTAAAACTGTAACTTAATCAAAACATCAGGTTTTAATTTGTGCTAAATCAAGGAGAGTGAGTGTGTGTGTGCATGCATGTGTTGCAGATAAATGTTTTGAATTAGGTCTTGTCATATTTCTCCTCCAGGTTTTGAAATCAGGGACACAGGTATTGTGTGTGTGGCTGCCAGGGATAATTTGCTCTCTCTCTTCTCTCTCACTGTGTGTGTGTGTGTGTGTGTGTGTGTGTGTGTGTGTGTGTGTGTGTGTGTGTGTGTGTGTGTGTGTGTGTGTGTGCGCATGTGGGATCACTCGCTTGCTGTAACTCTTCATTATGTGTGTTTGAAAAGCTGACGTAGAAGTATAGAAGTCAAAATCCACCCTTAATGGCAGAGTTTTATTTACATACTTTTGTTTCACTTTTCTGTTACACTCTGAGCTCTCACACCATCCCATAAGAAGTTTCACTTCAATAACCACACCCTGGCATAAACAACATACCAAAACACAAGAGGGATATAGGGAGGGAGCGACTAACGCAGCAGTGATGATTCAAACATCTACTGATATGGTAAGTTTACCTACACAACTGTACTATGTTTGTCACACTGATCACTGCAGCTGTAGCCTTAGCTACATGGGTAGATTACCCTGCATTATTATATTTGGGAGGTGGAAGGAGAAGAGTCCAGGAGCCCTTGGAGAATGGTCCTTGCAAAGCCTGATCTGGACTTATAGAAAGAATCAAGCTTATAGTGCTTTGTAAAAATATGTACAGAGGACCGAATTGCTGCTTCTAGAATGTTTCTAGACTCCAACCTTTTCCAAAAAGCCATAGATTGAAGCCAAGGCCCTGGTAGAGTGGGCCGACACTGCCTGGAATAATTTTGTTGTGGTGAGTATAACAAAAAGTAACAGCCTTAGACAACCATTATGAAATAGCCCTTTTTGATACAGGTTATACCTTTTTACCTTCACAAGAAATGAACAATTGAACCTAAGATCTGAGCTTCTGAAAGATTTAATTCTGTCAAGATAGTACCTGAGTGCTACCTGTGAACATCCAAGGTATGGAGTATTCTTTCTCTTTCATTTTTGGGGGGTCAGGAAAGAAAATGGTGAGATGCGTAGTTTGTCTTAAAGCAAACTTAGATACCACTTAGGCATTAAAGAAGGCTTAGTTCTTAAAGAAACCCTGTGGAAAATAAGGTGGGGCTGACAAAGCGAGTAACTCAGATACTCTTCTTGTAGAGGTCATCACAGTAAGGAAAACTGTTTTCCATGTTAAGAACCTCATGTCAGCTAGGTCAGCTGGTTTAAAGGAAGCAAGTGTTGGTTTCTCTAAAACATAATTAAAATCTCAAGGAAAGGCCATTTATACAAAAATAATTAAAATCTCAAGGAGAGACAATTTATACAAAACCCCTTTCATAAACATTTGACATGAGACTGCATTAAAAAAAGGAGGATCCATGGAAAGATATGCTGAAATGGCCAATAAATGAACCTTGACAGAGGAGTAAAAAAGGCCAAAGGATAGCAAGGCACACAACTATTTTGAAACCAGAGAGCAACTAGTCCTGAATGGGTGCTAGTTATGTTGCTGGCCCCAACAAGAAAACCTTTTCCATTTGTTAATATATGATCTTCTAGTAGCAGGGGTTTTGTCTCCATTAGTACCTGATGCACGTCCTCAGTAAAGAGCTGCTTAAAAGGAATTATGACCCTATCATCCAGGCAGTTAACTGAAGTTGACAGGTTTGTGGGTGTATCAAACATCCCTGTTCCTGTGTGAGGAGATCTATCAATTGACCCAGGCCATTTCCTAAAGAATGGAGAAAGTAAAGTTGTGTAAAATCTTACCACAGAGATAGATATCCTTCTCTTCACTGTTGCAGTATTCATTACATTAGCGATCCCCTGTCAAGGGTAGCCTGATGTCCAACCAGTATACCAAAGCCTTTTGGTTGCTTTAAGGTACTGCATACGTCACACATATGCTCCTCACATAGCATAGGGCATAAAGATTATGTCTGAATCTACCATCCCCAGAACTGACAGCCCCAGTAGGAACACCAGTCCAAAGAAAAGAGAGGTAATCAGTACATCCAGAAGAGAACTAGACCATGGGGGCAGAGGGAAGGAGTGAATACTGCAACAGTGAAGAGAAGGACATCTACTGTTATAGTAAGATTTTGCACAACTGTACTATGCCCTTCCATATCACTGTTGCAGTATTCATTACATTAGGGAGAGTGCCAAAGCTCAGGAAGAAACATGGTTGGAAGAAGGACCAGTAGAGCCCTCTAGGAAACCATGAAGAATGGCCCTAGCAAAAGAAGCTGAAGCAGCAAGCTCAAAAGGAGACTGAGTCAATTTTTCCAAAGCAAAATTAAGATCCCAGGGAGGAGGAACAGGCTTCCTGGGAGGCCTAATATGAAGGACACCTTTAAGAAATTGTTAAGCCTCAAAACTAGAAGCAAAACAGGAGAAATAGCAGACAACAAATATAGCTGATAAGTGGGCCAGAACAGAAGAATAGGCCAACAAAGCATTTAGCAATTTACACAAATAGAAGAGAACCAAAGGAACATCCACATAAAGTGAATACAGGTTATGAGAAAGACACCAAACAGAAAACCTCTTCCATTTGGATAAGTATGATTTCCTAGTAGTGGATGTGCTGGCCTCCTGTAGAACCCTAAGCATGTCCTCAGAAAAAGGTGTCTATGTGGAATCAAAATCCTATCACCTATGGTGTCAGTTGTAGGATGGATGAGAGATCCCTTCTCTTGTGTGAGTAGGTCCACCCTGTGAGGTAACTTGTGATGATTGCCTTTTGCTAAATGCAGAAGAAGAGGGATCCAATGCTATCTTGGTCAAAAGGGAGTCACCAACAAGATTTTGGGAGAATCCTGTTGAATTTTGAACAGGACATTTGGAAAGAGGGGAAGGGGAGGGAAAGCATAAAGAAGCATCCCCTTCCAAGAAAAGGAGAGGGCATCCACCTTATAAACCAGAGGACCTAGGACTCTGGCACAAAAAAGATGAAGTCATCTGTTCAGAGGGGAGGCAAACAGATCTATAAGAGGAGTACACCACTGGTGGACACTGTCCAAAAACACATCCCTATGAAGCATCCATTCATGTGATTGAGTTATGGACCTGCTCAGAGTGTCTGTCACAATGTTTTGACCTGAGGGAATGTAAACTGCTTGAAGAGTCACTTGATACTGGACAGCAAGATCCCACACCAGGACAGCCAACTGGCAAAGAAGATAAGATCTTGTTCCCCCTGTTTGTTTACATACCACATCACTGTGGTGCAGCGGTAGTGTTGTTGCCTCACAGCAAGAGGGTCTCTGGTTTGATTCTCAGCTGGGGTGCCTTCTGTGTGGAGTCTGCATGTCCTCCATGCGTTCATGTGGGTTTCCTCCGGGTGCTCCAGTTTCCTCCCACGTTACAAAGACATATATCTGGAGAGTTTTTCCACGGGCCTCCACTGAAAATTGGCTTCGTTCCAAGTTGGACTTCCCCAGTTAACAAATGTTAAATAAAATAATAAATAAATAAAACTAAATGAATACCTTGACAGGTCCTTCAAAGAAAAGAGGATGAAAAGCCTGAAATGCCAGCAGAAGAGTCCTCATCTCTTTGACAGTGATGTACTCTTACTGTTGAAGAGGCAAACACACCCCTGCACCTTTATGGAGCCAAAATCTGCTCCCCATCTCACGTATGAGGCATCTGTGAACAGCTCCTGAGAGGGAAAAGGGGGATGAAAAGGGAGCCCTGGGTTTCAGGACAACTTCTGAATCCACCAGTGAAGTTCCTTCTTTAGGCAAGGAAGAAGAGGAACTACAAATTCTAGAGGATGCGCATGTTAAAGCCAAGCTGATTTCAGAAACCACTGAAACTTTCTTGTGTGGAGTTTGGCCAGAGAGAGCTTAGGGACTGAGGATGCCATGAACTCCAGAGCTCTCAGAAACCACCCTGGCTGTGATAGAGGCCAGATGAAGAAGAGTTTGAAAGAAGGAAATGAGGGTCAAGACCGTGAGAGGAGTCAGAGATTCCAGCATAGACACTATCTAAATCCTGCAACCCAGAAAAACATGGCCCTGGAAAGGAGTCAGAAATGACTTTTTGAAGTTTATTGTGAACCCCAGGATTTGCAGAAGGGAAATGGCAAAATAAAGACTCTGTAAGAGGATCTCTGGAGAGGATGCCTGAAATAAGAGGTCATCCAAGTAAGGAAATACTTGAACCCCCTGAATCACGCAAAAAGCAATCACAGGAGCTATGCATTTGGTGAATACTCTTAGGGCAACAGAGAGGTCAAAGGCAAAGCAGAGAACTGAAAATGTTAGGAAGCAACAGAGAAATGTAAAATCTTTGTGAAAAGGGGGGGAGTAGGAATATGGAGATAAGCACCCTTGTGATCCAGAAAAAAACATAAAAGCCTGAGGAAGCAGCAAAGGGAACAAAGTCTGAAGGGATAACATTTGAAAGGAAGGACACTTAACAAAAGTATTCAGATAAGAAAGATCCAGAATGGGTCTCCAAGTGCCCTCTTTCCTGAGGTCCAAAAACATTTTGGAATAAAACCCCTTCCCTCTTTGAGCAGCTGAAACCTCTTGAATAGTTCCCTGAGTCAAAAGATCCTGAAGCACCTCTGGATAAGAGCGTAACTGTTCTTGAGGTGGCTGAAGAATGCCCAAGAAGGGGAGAAGAGATTTCCAAACTATAAAATATCCTTCGCGAATGATGGAAAGAACCCAAGAATCCTGGGTTATGCTTAACCAAACAGGAAGAGACAGAGAAAGATGAAGATAAAGAGTAATGTGGCTGGGAAGAAACTGGTAGTCAGACAGCACCTTATTTATCAGGAAAGGAAGGCTTCTGAGCAGCACGGATCTGAGTAGACTTAGCAGGAGGAATGTTTTTACCACCCTTCTTGCCTTTAGAAGGAGGACGAGACTGCCTTCTAACAAAAGCTGGTTTAGTAGGGTAGTTTCTCTGAAACCTAGGCAGTGGTGAAAGAAAAATATGTTTCAGATCCTGTAACTGCTTTCCTTTCCCTGCAGGGACTTGAACAAATCAGCAGCAGCAGCACCAAACAAACATTTATTATCCAGAGAAGCATCCATCAACTTAGCCTCAATATCATTAGGCAGAGGTTGAAGGTGAAGCCAGGAATATCTCTTCAACACAGAGCCAGAAGCAGCAGCCCTAGGAAAAGTATCTGCTGCATCATAACTACATTTAATGGAATGGCGAGCTACCTGGGAAGAAGCCCCTAACAGAGACAAAGCGAAAGTCTTACCCCCAGAATCAGGAAAGTCAGAAATAAATTGACAAGCCTGAGAAAGGAGAGCAAAAACATATCTGGTCATATGTCTGATAATTAACAACCTGAAAGGCTAGGGTGCCTGAAGTATAAACCTTTTTATGCAGCCTTTCCATAGTCCTGTTGTCCTTTTCAGAAGGAAGAATCTTAGTCAAAGGAAGTGATTTAGAAGGCTTATTGGATGCCACAGAGAACACTGAAGGGTCAGCAGATGGACACTTGTAAAGGAATTTGCAGTCAACAGGCACTTTGTAAAACCAATCTGCTTTCTTAGCAGCAGGGGGCTGAGAGTCTGGAGCCTGAGAAGCAGAAGTGAAAACATCCAATAAAGTAGGCAAAACAGAACAGCAGAGGGTCTGGGAGACTCCATATGAAGGAGCTCTTAATATATCTTCTGCACTTCAGACACTTGGGAACAATCCCATTTAAAGAACTTCCCCATCCTGTCAATGGTATCCCCAAAAGAAATTTCCTCAAAAGGGAATTAAGGACTAGTAGACTCTTCTTCTTCAGAACCATACTCCAAAGGGGAAGGAATCTGGATAGAATAGGCCAGGGATTCCTCATCTGAATCCTCATCTTCCTCAGATGAATCCTGATCCCTAAATCTCTTGATAGGGGAAGATGACCAAGGAAGAGGCTGGACAGATGTCCCCTGAGGAGGCTTCAAGGCCATAAGAGCATTGAACAACCCCTGTGTAAACTCATGCCATTCACTTTGAGGGTCCTTGGGAGTAGAAGCAATATGTTTTGTCTTCTGCTTCTTTTTTAGAGGGACATCCACCGTATGAAACAAAGAAAATTCAAAGTCAAAGTCAAAGTAAACTTTATTGTCATTTAGGACTACACAAGTGCGGCCTAAACAAAATTCCAAGTATCAGCTCACCAGAGAGTACATAAGAAGCAAGGATAACAAGAATAACATTATAACATTTCAGTTTTAAAAAAGATTTTCAATACAAGACCCACAGAAGGATAAATAAATCAATAATAACAACAAAAACACACAAGCCCCACCAGACAGTCATAAGAAGAATACTGTACACAGCAACATGACAGAGTAGAATTGCACATGTTAAGATTGGCCTGCTTTGTTCATCAGCATCAGACAAACAGCAGGCAATTGCACATGAATAAGAAAATATATTGCTAGATCAAAGAATAAAAAAATATACTGCACACTTTTCAGCTGAGCGACGTATTATGAATGATTACTAACTAAATAATCGGTGGCTGATATCAGAGTTTATAAGTCTCACCACTGTTGGGTAGAAGCTGTTTAACTATCTGGTGGTCCTGCATCAGATATTCCGATACCTCTTGCCTAAAGACAGTTGTGTAAACCAGTTGTCTGCAGGGTGAGAGGGGTCACAAATTACTTTGAATGCGCATTTAATGCTTCCTGCTGTGAAGAGATACTGGATTGATGGTAGGCTGGTGCCCATGATATTTTCAGCAACTCGCACAACTCTCTGTAGTTTCTTTCTTTCTGCTACTCTACTGTTCCCAAACTAAACTGTGAAGCTATTAGTGAGAATGCTCTCAACTGCTCCTCTGTAGAATGTGATGAGAACAGTAGGTGGGAGCTTTGCTTTTTTGAGCCTCCTGAGAAAGTGGAGATGTTGGTGTGCTTTTCTAAACAACTTTTCAGTGTTCACAGTCCAAAAGAGATCCTCCAAAATGTGCACCCCCAAAAACTTTGTAAATTTGCCCATTTCCGCATCATGATTTATCATGAGCAGTGAGTGTGTTGTTGACCTTTTCCTGAAGTCTATAATGATTTATTTTGTTTTACTGAGATTCAGGTCAAGGATGTTCTTAGCACACCAGTCAATCAATGAGTAGACCTAATTTCTGTAAGCTCTTTCATCCTCCTCTTTGATGAGGCCCACAACCGTAGTATCATCTGCAAACTTAACAATGTGATTGGTGTTGTATTTTGCAGAACAGTTATGGGTGAGGATGGTGAACAACAGAGGGCTTAGCACACAACCCTGAGGAAAGTACAGTTGCGTACACTTACCATAAATGTAGATGTTTGAGTGTATTCACTGTTGCAGTCATCACACTTGGGTTATCCTGCCAGGGGTAGCCCTCAGTCGGACCGAATAGCAGAGGCTTAGTATTTCTGCACCGGTTGCTGTCACACCAGGACTGACGTCAGGTCATCAGTGGTATAAAATCAGGCAGCCGATGCCATTACATCAGTGTTTCTTGCCCCAACTGTCAGGAGCCCCCAAATAGGGAGCTAGGTTATGGTGGAAGAACACCAAAAGTAGAAATTAAATACCAAAAATTCCCTGTAAGGAGAGAGGAAGAGAGAGAGAGAGAGAGAAAATGGGGATGGAAGGCGGGAAACCAGGACTGCAACATGAATACACTTGAACATCTACATTTATGGTAAGTGTACACAACTGTATTATGTTCTTTATGGTTCACTGTTGCAGTCATCACACTTAGGTTGATTCCCAAAGCTGAAGAAAAGGGTGGAGGCAGTCAAGAAGACTGGGGGCTGGCTAGGATGCCCTGCAAGACTGCAGTGGCAAAGCCTGCCCTGGAGTTGGAGAAGATAGGCAGTTGGTAATGTTTGGTGAAGGTATGAACAGAAGTCCATGTTGCAGCCTCCAGAATGTCTCTGGTGGGGACCCCTCTGAGAAAAACTGCAGAGGTGGAGGTTGCGCTGGTGGAATGCATCCTGATCCCCTTCGGGGGTGGTTTCCCATGCTGTTTGTAGCAGAAATGGATGCAGTGTGCTATCCATTTGGAGATTGTTTGTTTGGATATGGCCTTGCCCTCTTCCCCTGCTGTGAAGCTGACTAGCAATTGGTCAATTTTTCTAAAAGATTTAGTCCTATCCAGATAGAACCTGAGCTGTCTGTGCACATCTAGAGAGTACAGAATCTTTCCCCCCTTGTTTTGTGTGTTAGGGAAAAAGATGGGCAAATTAATGGATTGGGTGAGAGGTACACTGGACACCACTTTAGGCATGAAGGATGGGTTAGTCCTGAGGGAGACCCTGTCAGCATGGAAAATGGTGAAGGGCTCTACAGCCATGAGTGCTAGTAGATCTGAAACTCTTCTAGCTGAAGTGATGGCCAGAAGCAAGGCTGTTTTCCAAAAGGGGAATTTTAACTCTGCTGAAGCTTCAGGCTCAAAAGGGGTTTCGGTGATCTTTTCCAACACAAAGTTAAGGTCCCAAGCTGGGGTAGGAGCTCTTCTTGGTGGCCTTAAGTTGTTAGCCCCTCTTAGGAACTGTTTGATGAGAGGGTGTGAGAAGAGAGGTGGTTCTGTGCTGTGATGAGCAGAGATGGCAGAGACATGAATTTTAATAGAAGAGAAGGATAGACCCCTGTGTAGTAGGTCTGCTAGGTAATCCAGGATGAGAGGAAGGGAGGGCTGTGCTGTTTCGGCTCCCTTAGCCTGGATCCAGGTACAAAACCTTTTCAACTTGTCAGCATAGAATTTTCTAGTGCTGGGGCATCTGGCCTCACGTATAACATCCAGAACTTGTTTGCTTAGGTTGGCAGCTTGAGGAGAGGTCAGGGAATAAGCCAGGCTGCCAGGTTCAGGGTCTGCAATTGTGGATGCATGAATTTTCCATTCTTCTGGGTCAGGAGTGTTGGGATCTGAGGTAGGTGCCAGGGTGGCAGGGGTGACAGGCTGTGCAGCAGTGGGTACCAGTGCTGACATGGCCAGTATGGGGAAATCAAGATTGCCCTTGTTTTTTCCTCCCTTATTTTGGGCAGTACCCTTGAAATGAGTGGTAGAGGTGGAAATGCATAGATCGAGAGGTTTACCCATTGGAAGGATAGAGCATCCACTTTCCAGGCCTTGCTGTGAGGTTCCCTGGTGCAGAATTTTCTGAGTTGATGATTGGAGTGGGAGGCAAAGAGGTCCACCTTCGGGGTGCCCCATTTCTGGGTTACAAGGTTGAAGGTTCTGTGGTCTAGCTGCCACTCATATGGGTCTAGCAGGTTCCTGCTTAAGTTGTCTGCCAGAGAGTTTAGGGAGCCTGGCAGGAATTGCGCTATCAGGTGTATTTGCATGGCTGAGGCCGTGTGCCAAAGGGTCATGGCGAGCCTACAGAGAAGATAAGAGTGAGTCCCTCCCTGCTTGTTGATATACCACATCACTGTGGTGTTGTCTGTTTTGATCATTAGAGGCCCCAGGAAGAGTAGGGGTCTGAAAGCTGTCAGGGCATGCTGAACAGCTAGCATCTCTTTTTGGTTGATGTGCAGATGTATTTGATTTGGGCTCCAATGGCCCTGAATGCACCTGCCATCCAGGTGTGCACCCCAGGCATAGTCTGATGCATCTGTGGTGAGGGTTTGGGTGGTGTGGGGTTGTGAGAAGGGAAGTCCCTTGTTGTGGTTGCATGCTGCTGCCCAACAAAGAAAATATTTCCTTAGACAGGGTATCATAGGTATGATAGTTTCCAGGTCTTGAGAGTGTTGACACCAAAGGCTTTTTAGGTAACATTGTAGTTTCTTCATATTCAGTCTAGCATACAGAATGAGTAGAATGCAAGAGGCCATGAACCCTAGAGCTTGCAGGATTTTCCTTGCAGATAACTGGGTTCTGGTGGCTAATTGAGAGAAGTAGCCTGTCAGGTAGGCTTGTTTTTCTGGAATAAGGAATGCCATCTGGGATGCTGTGTCCAGGCTTGCTCCCAGGAACACATTTTTTTGTGTGGGGACTAGTTTTGATTTGTTTTTCGTTGATAGCATACCCCAGGGAGGTCAGTAGGTCCTTTTCCAAAGGTCAGGTGCTGTAACAGCTTTTCCTGACTATCTGCCTGAATCAGACAATCGTCTAAGTAGAGGTAAATTTGAATATTTCTTTGTCTGCAAAAAGCAATGGCTGGAGCCAGACATTTTGTGAAAACTCTGGAAGCAGTGGATAAGTCAAAGGGGAGTGCAGAGAACTGAAGTTGCATAGATCCTGCCCTGAAATGCAGATATTTCCTGCAAGATTCCCTGACTGGGATGTGTAGGTAGGCCTCTTTTAGGTCTAGGGTGACTAACCGAGCATCCTTGGAAAGCATTGGAAGAAGCTGCTGGAGGGTGAGCATTTTGAATTTTGGTATCACCAAAAAGGTGATTAGAATGGCTAGATCAAGGATTGGGTGCCAGGTGCCCTCTGTTCTGGGTACCAGGAAGAGTCTGGAATAGAAACATTGGCCTATCTGGTCTGCCGGAACATACTGTATCGCCCTCATGGAGAGCAAGGAAAGGACTTGCTTTTTGGCCTCTGTCTACTGATTTGGAGGAAGATCTGGAAACCCTTTTGGGGTTGGTAGAGTGTGGAAATAAAATTTGTATCCCTGGGACACTATGTTGAGGACCCATCGGTCATTGGTAATAGAGGCCCAGTTGTTTGCATGGAAGGAGAGTTTTCCTCCTAGTGGCACATGCAGGTGGGCAGAGGTAAGGGGTGGAGGTGTAAAGTCATTGTGAGTTCTTACCATAAGGGGGTGGCTTAGCACTCCCTGTTTTTGAAGTGGAGGAACTCCATTGTTTAGATCTCTGCATTCCCTGGGATTTCTGTCTGGAGGGTCTGCTTCCCCTGAGTCTGGGCTGAGCTGGCCTGGAGGGGGATGGAAAGGACCAGTGCTTGGAGGGGCAATGCCTACTGAACCTCAGAAGCTGGACCTGTAAAAAGTCTTTAACTGTCTGCATAGATTTAGCTTTTTCTTCTATCTTTTTTAAGACCTCTTCTGCCTTGGTGCCAAAAAATTGTCTTTGTTCAATGGTGCGTCCAATAATTTTGATTTGACATGGTCTGGCAAGGTCTGTTCCTTAAGCAAAGCATGCCTTCGAAGGACAGAACCAGTGACTCAAAGCCACATTGCAAGGTGTGCTTAGTAACTTTGCTTGCAGAATGCATAAGCTCTTGTAATTCTTTATTTTCTGCACAAGCAGGAAAGGAAGATATTTTTTGTTTGAGGAGTTCCATGGTATGCTGCTATTTCAGCATGTGAAACTGACAATTTAGTGCTCTAAAAGCAAGAGTTGCAGAGGTGTATACTTTTTTACCCCATCTGTCTAAAACTCAGGGATCCCTGTCTGAGGGGGTGGGATTCTTAGCTGAGGTTACTTTAGTTCCTTTTGTTTCTTGGGAGATGACCACGGGGTCAGAAGTAGGATTTCTGAAAAGGACTAGATTCCATAAAAACATCATCCACAACATCCAGAACAAGAGGAATGGCTAAAGGTCTGTGCTGTGGTAAATCTAAGAATTCCCTGAGTCTCTTTTTTGACTGAGGATAGTCCTTACATTTCCATTGGAAATGCTCCCTTAAAGTATGTAGGGTTTCACCAAATGAAAAATCCTCAGGAGGAGAGGCAGAAGGAATGGATTCCTCTGCATCAGAATCCTCATAAGCAGAGAGGGGTTGCATGTCTTCATATTCAGAAACCTCAGCGTCATCGGACTCCTGTTCAGATAAAACTACTGGGGACAAGTCTCTTTTTCTTTTGGAAGGGGTAGCCTGGCTTCCCCTAATAGGCATAATAAGGTCTTCTGCCATTTTAAGCATTTGAGATTGAGGCATAGAAGCAGGTTCCTGAGCTTGGGTCATCGTTTTTTTAGGCGTAGTTTGTAGCCTGGGCCTTAGAAACTCGGTAGTTTTAGAAAGAACTGAAGACAAGAAAGAAGTTGTCGGTTTGTGTCAAGTATTGGTAGTGCGAAGAACTTCCTCAGAAGCTGGTGCCTGCTCAGCGGCTCCGGACCCATCCAAGGTAGAGACATCCACAGGATCCTTAGTCGAAGAAGAGTCTTGCAGCATACCGGACTTTGAACGGGTCTTGGTATCGGCCTGTGAATCCACAGAAGAAGGCATCAGGGGCTGTGAAAGCACCTCACTGAAGACCGGAGAACTGATGACTAGCTTTATGGAAGTGACGTTGGCAGTTTTGGACATGTGCGGTCTGTCTCTGTCTTTATCCTTATGTTTTTTCGAAAGATAGGTAGTCGGATGGCTTACCAAAGCCATATCGGAATGCGAGAACTGAGAGCGAAAATATTTAGTTACAATAAGGGTCCGATGATGTATAGTTCTGGTGTTGAAGAAAGCACAAAAGCGACAGTGAGGGATGCTGTAGTCTGGGTCTAAACAGGTGACACAGTAAGAATGGAAGTCTTGGTGTAGTATTTGCTTTCCACAGATAAGACAATTGTTAACTTTTTCTGACATCGGTTAGAGTAGGAAAAAAGGATCACCAATGGGGTACTTAGCTTTAGAAGACTCCAGCTTCAATTTGGAAATGAAAACTCAGGTAGAGGCTGACCAGCACTTGTGCAAACTGCTTCTGCTTCAGGCTCCTCAGCAAGAGAGACTGATGTAATGGCATCGGCTGCCTGATTTTATACCACTAACGACCTGACATTGGTCCTGGAGTGACAGCAACCAATGCAGAAATGCCGACTGAGGGCTACCCCTGGCAGGATAACCCAAGAGTGATGACTGCAACAGTGAAACACAAAGAACATCACCAGTGTTGACTAATATGCATCCTGAGGTGTTGTTGCCCGCACATATTTTCTGTGGTCTGTTGGTCAAGAAGTTGAGGATCCAGTTGCACATGAGCTTCCTATCTCCAAGATGTACAAGCTTGTCAGTAAGCTGCATTGGAACCGCTGTATTGAATGCTGAGCTGAAGTCAATAAACAACAGCCTGACATAGGTTCATAGGTTCATAGGTTCATAGGTTCATAGGTTCATACTAGGCTATCTGCCCTAGGGCATTTATAAGCCTAGCCAGAATGTGTTTGGCTTTCGCTACCCATTTTAAATTTATTTTGCTATGCCCTTTTTCGAGGTTAGTATACTGTGCCTCTGTCTAACAGTGACACAAAAGTGATACCCGGGGTAAACCTACGATCTCCCATCCACTCATCAAGATTCCTCTTGAAGAGAGTCAATGAGGGACTCTGCCTAACCTGGACTGGGATTTTATTCCAGAGTGAAGGGAGCCTCTGGGTTATGAATCTGTCCCCCCAGCATGTCCTATTTATTTCAGTGCTGAGGTTCAAGTCTCTCGAGCGCGTAGCTCGGTGGGATTTGGATTTTCTGAGGTGCAGCATGTCCATTAATTCCGGGTTGGACATGGCTTTATACGTCAGGCACAGATCGCCTCTGAACAGGCGGTATGTCACTGAGTAGAGCTGGAGTTTCTTTAACCGGGCAGCATATGGCATCTGTTTGAGCCCTTTGATCCTCTTGGTGAGGTACTTTTGGGGTCTTTCCAGTTGCTGCAGGTGTCTGGTAAGGTACATCCCAAAAGGGGCATTGTACTCAATTATGGGCCTGATGAGAGATAAGTAAAGAGGCACGATGACCTCCCCTGATCTAGATGTGAATCCCTTCATAATTAGGTGGGCTATATAAAATGTTTTTCTAACCACTTTGGCCACATGGTTGTCAAATGAGAGATTGCTAGCAGCTTGGGTCCCCAGGTCCCTAATTACTTCTTCTGTACTTAACGGATTACCACCTATGTGGTAATTTGTGGGCACTTTGTTTTTGCCAAAGGGGATGACTATACACTTTTTGGCATTTAGCTTGAGGCCATGGCTCTGGCACCAGTTGTCTGTTTCTATGAGGCCCTTTTGGAGGATGCTTGTGTTGGCTGGAGAGTCGATTATGGCGCCCAGTTTGCAGTCATCTGCGAACTTGGTCAGCCACAGTCCTTCCGTGTTGGCCTGTACCTCCGAGAAATATATACCGAACAAGAGAGGTCCCAGGACTGAGCCTTGTGGGACACCAACTTGTAACTGGTTTGGAGTCTGACATGGCTCCAGCAATTCTAACCATGTGGGTTCTGTCCTTGAGCCAGTTTGCAATCCATCTAGTGACATAGGGGTTTATATTTAAGCTGGTGAGCTTATCTATAATGCCCGAGTGGGGTATTGTATCGAAGGCTTTTGCGAGGTCCAGGTAGGCTGTGTGGACCATCTTCCCCTCGTCAATGGCCTTGGTGACTGTTTCAAAGAAATCAACCAGGTTTAAGAGGCAGGATCTGCCCTTAACAAAGCCGAACTGGGTAGGATCCAGTGTCTGTAGGTCCCCAATATCTTTATTTATGAGGTCCATGATGATCCTTTCCATAGCTTTGCAGACCAAGCTAGTCAGGCTTATGGGGCGACATAGTTGTTTTTTCCCTCCAGATGATCAGGTGAGAGGTGAAATGCCATTAAAATAGCATCCGCAGTGGATCTGTTAGGCTGATAAGCAAACTGTAGAGATGAAGGTAGATGGAAGGTTTGCCGACAGATGCCTTTAACTAGCCTATCAAAGCATTTCATGACACTTGAAGTTAGAGAAACTGGTCTGTAGTCATTCAGGCAAGCTGGATTAGCTTTTCTGGGGAGAGGGACAATATTTATCACCTTGAAGTAAGAGGGAACATTGCCAAGAATAAGGGAGGTGTTGAAAATATCAGTTAGAACTAAGCATAGTTGGTCTGCATAGCTTTTAAGCACTTTACAAAGTATTTTATCAGGACCAGCAGCCTTCCTGGAGTTCACCTTCTTAAGTTGATATCTCACTTCATTGGCGTTAAAGCTGAGCACCCCCTCATCTTGGTCGATAGGTACCCTTGTAGCAGCCATGTTATTCTTTTCTTCAAATCTGCCAAAGAAGGAGTTCAACCTGTCCAGGAATTCAATGTTGCCTTTACACTGAACTGACCTGGTTTTATAGTCAGTAGTCTGTTGTATCCCTTGCCAGAGGTGGCTGGTGTCCCTCCCTCATGTCTGCAAACTGACTTTGTAATTTTTTTTCCATATTCCCTCTTGGCCTCTTTAATGCCACTTTTTAGGTTTGTTCTAGTTTCGCTAAGACCTTTCTTGTCCTTGGCCCTGAATGGTGCATTTCTTGCCTTCAGGAGATCATAGACTTTGTTGTTGAGCCATGGCTTTTGATTTGCTCTGATTGTGATTCTTTTCATGTCAAATACATCATCAACACACTTAGTGATGTAAGCTGTTACTGCTTCCATGTAATCATCTATGATCTAAGATGGCTCCAAAGGTAGCCTACACTCAATAATCATAGTCGGGATTCCCTCCCTCTCTAACCAGTATCTTGAGGAACCCTCTAGGCCCATCAGTGATAATCTGCTGTTGTTGTCCCCTGAGCATCTGAAGTGTACCGCTGCAAGGCCTCCAAGGATGTGCAAGAAGCCGGATCCATGCTGTCCTTCAAACCAGTCATGGCAGAGGAATCCAGCCCAGAAGCCAGACAATCCTCTGGGCTTTCACCAGCTTCAAGAGAGACATCTGGTGGAGGAGGCACAGATGAAGAATCTAACCTGACTTTTTTGGCCTTCTTCTTTGAAGACAGCTGATCCTCAGTCTGGGAAGTACCCTCTATAGCGTCTTTCGCTAAAAGCGTTAGATGCTGGTTCTCAAGATAAATGACAAAAGAGGAAGGACGACTACATAAGGTCTTTAGAACAAAAGCCTAACAAATCTTGCAGGATGTATAGTCGTGAGAACCTCCTAAACAGAACAAGCAAAGTCTTTATAGGGAGTCTGTCTCCCACACTGGCATTTACCATTTGTGAATGACATGAAACTCCACAACAACACAAATGTTAAAAGCAAAAAGGATCAAAAAACCCAAACTGGGAACTTATCTGAATGGCTAGGTAACTAGCAACAACTTGGGTGATCAGACCGACAATCAAAAGATGGTGTTTGAACTGGCTACAAAGAAATTCAGAGGATGGTATGTCCGGATGTCACTTTTATGCCCAAAGCTACGCGAGGCACATACAGTGACGTATGGCATACCTATAAGCAATCTAAAGGGTTTGGTATACTGGACAGACGACGGGCTACACTTGGCAGGGGATCCCTAATGTAATGAATACTGTAACAGTGATATGGAAGGATATCAGTGGTTGCCTGTGTTACAAGGGATTCACCACAATGATTTAAGGGGATTTCTTTTGAATCATCACAACCACCCTGGATTTTAGTGGAAAAGGTGGAAAAACATACAGGAACATTCTTGTCCAAGGAAAAGAAAAGGCATCTGTCTTACAGGCCTTCTTACCTGGAGTTCTGGAGCAGAATCTTGCCAGCTGATTGTTCAGACAGGAAGCATAAATGTATAATTGAGTAACTTGCCACAGATGGATCAATTCTTGGAAGAATCTTTGGAACAGGGAGGGAGAAGGAGGGACCTGGATCCAGGAATATCTGTTGTCTCCACCAAGTGATTTCTCTTCTGACAAATCTCAGAACTGGGATTTGAAAAGACAAAGGGTGTTCCTGCTGGGACCAGACAGGTGTCATATACTACTGTATCTTTCTTATGTGGAGTCTTATTAGGGGTATTGTCAGAACCCATAAGACCCAGAATCCTGATGTATTCTCTCACAGTGACCAAAGTCTGAGTGGAAAACCCTAGAAACAGATCTACATATATATCTATCTTTTTCTGTGGAAGAAAAGCTCTTGGAATTGCAGTGTCTAGTTGACATCTCAGAAACACAATTCTGTGAGAAGTCAAGAAAGATTGTTTAATTTTCTCTTGGAATCCCAGTTTGTGTGAGATCTCTCACCCACAAGAGAGATTTCTGACACCCTGAAAAAGACTGCAAAGATAAGAGAGTTGTCTAAATATGGAAAAATGTGAATATCTTGTAGCCTGTAATGAGGTATAACTGGAGCAAAACACTTTGTGAATACTCTTGGTACACTGGATAGTCCAAAAGACAAGGCATTGAAAATATAATGTGATCCAGATACACAAAACTTAAGAAATGTCAGAAATCTGGATGAATACGGATGTGATAATAAGCATCTTTTAAATCTAGCATTACCAGGAAACTTTAATGAGGAAGAAGAGGTGACAGGTTGTGAAGTGACATAATTTTGATCTTGGCCACTATCACAAACAGGTTTAGGAAAGAAAGATACAGAACAGGTCTCCAAGCATTTTCTTTATTTGGCACTAAAACATAATTAAATACAATCCCTTTTCCATCTGGGAAGGCAGAACTGGTTCTATCACTCCCTGAGACAACAAGCAATGAAGAACAGGTCAAAACAAAAGAGTCTGGTCTGGAGGATGAGGAATGACACTCTAGAAAAGAGGAATCCCTCCTTCTGGCTCCTGTAACCCTGATGAATGAATTTCAGAATACATTTGTCTGCAACAATCTGTTGCCAAACTAAAAAAAATTGGAGATTCAAAATTTCAGGAAGAAAAAAAGAGATCAGGATGGAAAGGGTCAGTCATTCAGACTTGCCAGACTCTCCTTGGTTTTCAGAGGTTTGAGACTTCATTTTGGAACCCCCTTGCCAATTTTTCTTAAACATCTGTTTACATGGTTTACATGATTTTTGTTGAGACTGTTTACTCTGTTTTTTTCTTAAAAATGGATGAGATAAAAAATCCCTTGGGCAATTTGGAAAAGGAGGACTAAAAAATCTTAGAGATTGCCTATATCAGCTTACCCCTTTCATCACACGTTTTGCTAACCCCTGCAGCAGAGGGGCCAAAATCGAAATCTATATCCAAAGGAGAATTTAAAATCTAATTTTTAACATAATTTGGGAGGTTCTGAGAATGCATCTAGCTAAACCATCACATAACAGTACCAGTGGCTTTAGCCTTTGAACAATCACCAACAGAGTCATTGACATACTGTATACAATGATTAGTGACTTGAACAATAGAAATTAAATTATTTGAAGCAGATGTTTCCTCACAAGAAGAAACTGTAGACAAATCATTTCATATACTTTCACATTTAGTCAGGATAAACCTTCAAAATTCTGAAAATCAAAGTATCAGAAGCATACACTTTTTGTCCCATGTTGGGACCTTCGGCTTTTCCCGGTTAGAGGTCGCCACAGCGGAACTCCGGTCCGCTAATGATTGGCAGTAGATTTTCACAGTGCCGAGGTGCCAGCTCGACACCCAACCTTCAACAAAGGCACGCCCATTCACGCATGTCTTTCGAACGCCACTCGACTGCGGGGAGGACATGTAGACTTCACACAGAAGGAGCTCCAGTCAAGAATCAAACGGGAGAACCTCTTGCTGTGAGGCGACAATGCTACCACTGCACCACAGCGGCTATACACTTTTTTCCCCATACTTAGTAGTATTCTTCCCATCCTTATTAGAAATTGTAGGTTTAGAATTAACTAAGTGTTTAACTAAAGCTTTAGCTGCCGGATTAGGTTTGGAAAGAGTGTATAATACTTAAAAAGACTGAGGAACTTTATACATTCTATCTGCCTTTTTAGGAGCAAGTAGCTGTCTGTTAGGAAAATTGTCGGCAGTAACATACACATCCTCCAAGGCAAAAGAAACTGGAGGAATGGATGCAGGTTCTGGAAAATCCTTCTGTAATAGCTCATAGTATTTTCTGAGGGACTGAGGAACTTCAGTTATCTCCTGTAGAAAACATTGGAACAATCTAGAAATAGTCTCAGGGAAAGAGAAATCCTCTCCTCTGAATCTGAAATCTGAGGAGAAAACCCTTTATCTGTCCCTTCACCCTTTTGTCCAGATTTAGAATCTTGAACCTCTTCAGGGAAAGAAGTATCTCTCTTTCTTTTGCTAGCATAGATCAATAGCCTGAATTAAACCCTGAGTCAGATCCAGCAAACTACTCCTGTCTAAAGAAATTTGAGGAGGGGTAGATACATGTTTACTTTTGAGCTTCTTTTTAAAAGGAAAATGATCCAACAGTTTTATTAGTGATTGCAGCAGCTTTCCTAGGGATAGGCACAATATTTTGACAAAACAGGGAAGCCTTCCCTGTTCTGTCTCCCAGGACCACCAACAGTGGCTATGCCTTGTCCACTTAGGGGACCCCAACAGCTTCAGATGACATAGCTAACCCCTGGTCCATAGTGGCTCTAGGTGCTACACCAGAGTGATCCAGGGTAAAAGATGAGTGGTCTGAGGTACAACAAATGGCTACAACAGAGTTGCCCACTTGTGGCTGAGGCAAATTGCTAGCCTGCAGGGGTGGTGAAAGCTGTTTGCTTAACTTCTTTTTGTGACTGGAAGAAGGACCAATTATGGGAACAGTGGGACTGACAGTTTGATCCATGTTCAAGCCGAAAATGGTGTCTCTTCCCTAAGGACATCAAGCAGCAAATGACAGTAAAAATGAAAAGTCTTTAAAATAAACTTTTCCCCAAGATAAACACAGTAAAAAGCACTTTACAACAATATGCCAACACCAAAAAGTATAATAAATAAAATTTCTCCATAGCAAAAATGGTTTTCAGTTACTTTTAGCAACTTTGAATCTGACAGGAAAAAAAGAATGCTTCTATTTTAAAAATATAATACAATCTCATGATATTCTGTTAAAACACAAACTCCTAACTTTAAAATAATTTTCCTGAAGAGGGATGTATAAATAATAGCAGAATTACTAAATGGAACTTTTTTGTCCCAGTGGGAACTTATCTGTCCTGCAAAGGAAAGCACAAACTGACCATCAATCCTCAAAACCCTCAGAGGAGCATGCTCTTCTGTGGTAGTAAAGCTCTGAAGGGCTTGGTGCCCAAACCTATCTTTTAATCAGCTCAGCTTGAGCTGCCTGACAGTTTGGACATGTGGAAGGTGCCCTGAAGCTTTGGAAGCTGACTGGCTGCTATATCCTTAGAAGGATATAACTCATAAAGCAAAGGCTACTGCAGCAGTGAACAGTATGATGATCAAAAAATGCTACTTAAAAGGTGAAAAAGCAAAATTGTTCAGTAAAAACTGTTCATTATAGTGATAAAAAACAATAAATTCAGAGTCTTTACAGCAGTAGAATAATATATTATGATGTAATAAAAGCAAATACAGACTTACATTTTTCTTTAAGGTTTCACCAAACACTTTCCAGATCTTGGAAAACATACAAACTAGACACAATGGTCAGAAAGAAGAATAACATGACCTCATTGCAGTAAATAGCATAGTGATGTTAGTGCAACATGGCCTGAGGGGAAGTAGGTATGCCTAAGTACTGATAGATTTAGAAATAAAAAGGAAGGTAATGCATAATGATCTTTGCAGACACAAAATCAGCAGTAACCATGCAACTGAGCCAACCCTGCTATGTGGGTTAATGTGACCAAGGGACATCAGCACACAGGAAGTGCACTCAATATTATGCATGTTTACACTAGCATCAAAGCATCACATGTCTGCAGAGATGGAAGCCCATGTGAGAGCTCCACAGCAACATAGCAACTGAATTTGCTATATAAATGGGAAGGAAATTCTGTAATAGGACAGTCAAAATGGGGATGAGCAAGCAGATGGACACTCAGAAAGGCAACGAGAGCATAGGGTGGTGTGGAGTGGACGAAGAAGAGTCATTTTGGGGATAAGTGCCCATTTTCTGCTTTTGTGAAGAAGGGTTGATAGAGAAAGTAGTATGGTGAGGGTGTATGGAGGGTGTATGGGTAGGAAGGGGATATAAGAAGCAGGGATTTATAAACAAATATAGACTGCAGACAAAAACTGACAGAAGTTTTAGTGATACACAAGGGGCGTGTAACAATGGAGAAATACATACAGAGAGGCAGACAGGCAGTGAAAACTAGTGATGGTGAGTACTGACTACAAATAGGGCATGAGATGTAACATGAAGAGGGGACAGAAAGACAGGGGATACAGAGGGGTAAAGAAGACCTACCAGGTTGTCCAGAGCAAAACTCACACAGAACTCACATCTGCAGGTAACATCATGCTCAGACTCTAACTCAGATGTCCCAATAGTCACAACCTGGTAGCCAGGTGACTGTACAGCCATTTAAGAGTGTTCTGTCATGTTAATGTGGGCGTCAAGCCACTTGTCCACTTCAGTGTTCATCATTCACTTTACCTCACTCCAGCTGACACAGAGTGGACCTTCCGCACCATTTCTGAATGAAGAGCCTATGGCTCAACCTAAGAAGCAGCAGTGCAGTGAAGGTCATTGGAAAACATACTGGGTCATTAACCTTTTAGATAGTTTTGATGCAATCTTTACTCATGTTTTGCCCCAGAATAAATAGCTTCAAGCAGAATTATAATCTCTCCAGGGAAACCCATTACATTCATCACTCTCTCATATGCTTGTTCTGCATCCAAACTTAAGAGTAACAGTTTCCTCCCTCTGCTAGCTGCCCCTGACTTCATTATCAACAATGTCCAAATGATAGCACTAGTTTGTCATTCCCCCACAAAACCTGTCTGTTCCCAATAGACCAAATGAGGAACAACTCTAGCCATGAGCTTTGCTATATGGCCTTAACCAATTTATAATCATGATTTAAAAACTGGAAGATGGCAACTCTGAGTCCTTCCCCTCTTCCCAAATCACAAATATTACTGCCTGCTTCCAGGACAGTGATGCCTGTCTTGTCAGCATTATATCATTTATCATTTCCCTTAATTGGGATAACAATTTTTTCCCATAACTGCCATACCTCTACTAGGATACCAATGGAGCCTAGGGCTTTGTTGAATGGTTGTTGAAAAAAAAATCTCTCAGTTCTTCCTGGATTATGGGTGGATTATGGGTGCCATCAATATCTTTGATTTTACTATATCCAATGTAGGAAGCCCCAATGATGATGTTTCCACTCCCCCATCATCTACTACTCCCCTTCTATCCCATTTATACACGTTTGTATAGCATTCCAAAAACACATTTTCCTATTGAGTCCTTGTTCAATCACTGGCCGTATTTAGCATTACTGATATCTCATTAACACCTATGTGGTGTGGAATGTCATGCGTCTGGCAGTCTACACATATCTTGCATTCAAGAGCATTTTCTGAAAAATAAACGTAAAAAGCACAAGATAAACACATGTAAATATAATCTTTATTGTTCACAAAATAACTGTACACATACCAATGTTATCAGTGAAAAGTATTCTTAACACTGATAATACTGCAAAAAGGGCAGAACCATCAAAGGGGGCATTCGCGAAGGATGCTTTAAAGGGCTCCATAAAGTCGCAATGACGGAGCCAGGCCTGACGTCTCATGACTAGGCCTGCTCCGCTGGCCCTAGTGGCTCCCTCTGTGGCGTGGGACAATAGCCGCATAGAGGTGTTTGAAATAGATCTCAGAGTGGCCATTCGGGTGGAGTACAATTGTTTATCCTCCTCCGACATGGACTCAGGGGGGGATGCAGCATATTCTTTGATAAGATCCCGCTGCATCCTGATGACATGTGCCATATAGTTCAGAGACCTTACTGAGAAGGTCGCTGAACTAAAGACTCGCTTCCCGAAGCGATCCATCAAACGGGACTCTTTGCTCGGTGGATGGACTGAGGGACTCTCCTGAGCCAATTCCCTCTTTGTGGCTGCCGCCGTCAACATGGCATCTACAGGGGGGCCCTTACTTCAATGAGACCGGTCTGAGGGGGGGCTAAGAATCCTATCCGGTCATTTGGGTATTGGCTCCACGGTGTCCGGATCCTTCCATGCCCTGGTGGTAATAAGGTCCACCAGGGGATCGGCTGGAGGGGGCACCCAGGAGGTAGACGGGCCTGTCTCGAATGCCTCCAGAAACACGGACTCATCAGAGGAAGACTTGGGGGCAGACCACCCACCTCTAATTCTTAGCATCTCCATGATGTCTCCAAAGGAGACATCCTCAGGGGGTGATCTTGGGGAGCCTTCCCCCTCCTCCAAGTCCGTGTCCTCGGTTAAGGACTCAGGGGAGTCCACGTGCCTCCTTTTGCACTTATGCTTGCGGGGAGCTTCCTTGGGGGGACTGTCCGAGGAGGCCTCGCCAGCAACATCTTGTTCCAATGGAACTATCTGTGACATCGAAGCAGGCTGTCCCTTTGGCCGGGTGATGGAAGTCTGGCCCACCAGAGAGGGAGTGCAGGGAGGAGTCGATGCAAAGACCGGGGGTCCGGATGCTCTTAACAGAGCCCTCTCCACAACATCAAATGCCGAGGGAGAGCCACTCTCCAATGGATCCGAAAGCCGGCTCCCACTCGGATCCGATGAAGGGATCGGAGCCGGCGCCGAGACCGTCGGATCCGAGGGACCAGTGTGCTCCGACCTGGACGGAGCCGAAGGCACACTGAATCCCCCGGATCCGAAGCTCGGACCATGGCTCTGAGAGGTCGGATCCAACAGACTCGAGGGTAGGGTCGGATCCGAAGTACCAAGTACTGTCGGCGCCGACCCACCCCCGGCTCCAAGGCTGCTCGGCTCCGAGCACTCCGAACCCGGGTAGCGGGTCGGAGAAGGAGCAATTGGGTGGAAAAAAGGTGTCAAGCTCCCCCCCTGAGGGGAGGCAAACACTCCCATCTGCAGCTGGGCCTGGATGAACCTTCGCATCATCCAGTCCAAGTCTGCATCAGATAAACTGAATGTGGATCTCGAAGAGGCCACCGAGGCAGGCCTGGAATGCTGCCTCGATGACCTCGATGGAGATCGGGTCTCCTCCTCCTCGGGCCCCGGGGAGAAAGAAGGGGATCGGAGCCGAGGAGGAGGAGACCTAGAAGCAATGGAGGGAGAAGCCCGCTTAGCTGGCGGGGCCGAAACGGAGGTCTCGGCCCGCCGCTTGTGGTGCTTCTCCCTCCGTTTCTCCCTCCTGGCCTCCCTGTCCTCCGACACTTTAGCGGGAGTTTGAGTCCCAGTTGGAGGCAGGGGGGCAGGAGTGGCAACCATCACAGGCTGTGATGGAGCCACAGGAGTAGCAGAGGTAGCGGAGGCCGAAGCTGAATCCGGGGGTAGAAGTTCCGCCAGGACCAGCTTCGACCTTTGTTCTTTCAGTGCCCTGGGGTTGAACGCTGCACAGACAGTACAGCCCGAGGTGAGGTGTTCAACCCCAAGGCACCGAACGCACTGAGTGTGGCCATCAGCCGGGGAGAGCTGATGGCCACACTCGGTACATTTAGAAAATATGGCTTTTGGGGCCTCAGCCATTCCTTTTTTTTTTTTTTTTTTTTAAACTAAAAAAGAAGAAAAACAACTACACACACACACACAGGCCCCAAAAGACACACAACAAACACTCACACACTAGCGACCAGCGAAGGGAGGATATTAATTAAAAATTAAGGAACCTAACACAAACACACTTTACAAATATTACTTTAAACTAAAAAAGAATTTCCTGACTAGAAATAATTCGAAAAAGTTAACTTTTTTTTTTTCACTTATCTGACAGAGCTCAAAAAGATCCAGCCATCACAAGCGCGGCAAACTAGATCTGAGGTCATGGAGGGTTAGCAGGGGATTATGGGTGAAGGGAGGGGCTAGGAGCTCGGATCCATTAGCTTGAAACAAGTTGCCGGCTCGGATCCGATATCGGATCCGTAACCCACAGGTTGCTGACAAATGAACATTCCTACTTCAGATCAAATTATCAGATCTTGGAAACTGTAGAACCTAAGCATATATTTTTAGAACATTTTTGTTAACCAGACATAAGCTTTCACATGGCAACAAGAAATTCCACTAGGACTGACTGCATGTTTGTTGAGATATTTACAAAAATATGAACATGTATGCTTAATTGTATTAAAAGCAATATATTTAACACTAAATTGCTCTCAAGATGTGCAACTTACAGTGCAAATCTAAAAGAAATCTGTTCTTCAACATCTAATATTTCACCTGATGTATTATGCAAATATTGCTTATTTTCATAATTGCTAATAAACTGGAAATATTTCATGGATACTGTTACATAAATGGACATTGAGCATCTTACACCACACCCCTCAACAACATGCAAGATGCTTAGTTATGAAAATATGAACATAAATATGAAAATATGAGTAATAAGTGGCAAATGGTAATTAATTTCTCTGCTACAGGACATACTAGTTAATCTTAATGTCATTTTGTTGATAAAGTCTTGTGCTTTCTAATACTGCTTCTGGTAAGTCACTTAGTTAAAGAAGCCAAAAAAGGTCTGGATGCCATAAACAGCTATGGGTGTGAAATGGAAGCATACAAAAAAGGTGCTATAGGCTTGAATGAGATATATACCTCTGAACCATTTCCTGCCTTAACCACTATGCACTGACCACAACATCCTTGGTGTTATCTGAAAAAATAAATGTTCTGGGTAGACTGCATATAACTTTTAATTTCTTTTGAAAATATTGTTCAGTTCTATCCCAGCCTCTTTGTGCTCCTCAAGCTACCATTTGAATAAACCTGCCTCCACTGGCATTCATTACCCAACTACATAGCTCAGTATATTGCTCTTTTTCCTAGAATATACTTATTACAGCTTCTACTATAAGGAACTCGCCAAACCTGACCATTCAGCTTTGCCCATTCACGACTGGTAATTACATTTATCTGCCTCAAACTTATTTCCAAACATGTCTAGACATACTTTTCATCTTCAGTTTTCAAATAATACACCAGAAATTTCCAGTGCTTTTCCATTTTATCAGCTTGAGGGAATTCTAATTTATGGGACCTAGCTAGAGCCACACCCTCCAAGGTTACATAACATCTGTCCAACCCTGAACAAGCTCTAAACATAGATGAAACCCTGTACTACTTACTAATGAAACAATACCTCGTGTGCTTCTATTAGCTCATAACAGATAATAAACGTCCTTAGAAAAATCTCTGCCAGAGACAGGCAGGTTAGATGTGTGCCAGAGTCCACCGTCTGACTTCTGGTTATTAGATTTTACTCTCACAGCAGAGCTGTACACATCTTTGCTGAAAGGCTACCAGTTCCCTCATGATTCTATTAAGCTCCTCCTCTCCCAATCACACTGTGATAATTATTGAGGCAGTTGTACAGTTCTGATCTATATACCACCCTCTTACCACTACATATCTCCTTTATTTATCCTCCTATTTTTGCTCAAATTGGAAGGGACTATTAAAAGTGCATTTCCCTCCTCTATCTCTTTGAAAGCTAGAGAAAGCCACCATTTTGCAGTGCTTGATCTGTAACTTATGATACTCACTCACAGGCAAATGCATCTCTTACAATGTAATAACAGCTGGTGAGTATTTTTTCAAAATCTTTAAAATTATTTTCCTTCTCACAGGGTTGATGATACCATTAACATTCCGACTAAGGGGATATAACTTTGTATCTCATAATTTTCCATTAATGTAGTAAATAACAATTTTCTTATATACTTTGTATTGCTGTCCCAATTTTATTACTCAGTATAAGCTCAACACACACTTTATGAACATTTGTACTTAATAAACCTATAGACATATGTGACATCCCCACTCAAGGCTAGTAATCAAGGAGCCTGAATCCTCACCACTGGCACTGTACAGGGAAGTTCAACTGGAACAAAAATGGATACACCCAGTATTTCCAGATGCAGCTCTCTGCATCAAGCACAATTTCCCTTAAGAGCACAAAGGAAACACACTCAGTCTGGGATCTGGATTTCTCTATGTGTCTCCCTCCAGATTCCCAATAACACTCTCCACTGGCACAACTATAGAAATGAGACCTCAGCCAAGTGTCCAAGCCAAGTCCTCCAGCACTCTATCTGTGAAAGCAGTGCTTTGTGTCCCTACTCCAAACAACTGACACACACACACACACACACACACACACACACACACACACACACACACACACACACACACACACACACACACACACACACACACACCTGGGAAAGGCTGGCACAGATTTACCAGCTATGCCTCCTTCTGCCCAGACGATAAGGTAGTTACACCACCACCAAAAAAAAAATAATAATAATTTTCTAAGCTCGTTTCCTGCCTTTCCTGTGGGTAGTCTAGCCTGGATATAGATTTGCTGTGTCCAGGACTATTTGTAGGCCTCTAGGTCCCCAAGCCTTTCTGTGTTGGAGGGAAGCCTTCTAGCTTAATTTTGTTTCTTAGACCTAGCCAGTTTTTTTGTTTCAGCACTTGTTCAGAACTTATTGTAAGCACTAAATAAGCTACAAATTACTACAGCACTCAACTTTCCTCACTGTCTAGAGGAAAACAGTTTCTAGTACTTAACAAATAAGCACCTATTCAGGCATGTCTAAGGGTCAGCTCCCAGTGTTTTCTCCTGTCTACCTGATGAATCTGGGCATCTTGGGGCAATGCAGTAATTGCCTCATGTACACAGACAATCCTCTCCTCCTACCACTCAACACTACAACCTGTGAGAGATGCACTTATATAGCCAAACTGGAAGCAAAGCTCTCTTCACCCAAGACTGGACAAGACAGTCAAGTGGACAAGGTAAACACTTGCACCACACCACACACAGCACATAGTCCCTCAAAACCTACACCACCAAAACACACACATAGAAACACAAAACACACACCTACATTTGTGGAGGCTCTCAGTAAAAACCTGCCCAAGCAACAGGGACCTCCAAAGCAGAAACACAAGCAACCTCCACCCCCCAACACAACCCAAATGACACATAGCCCACAAACTCAGTGTGCCACTCAACCACAGCCCATAAGGCATAACAATGTACCCAACACTCTAGTCATAGGTGACTCTATAGTCAGGCACACTGATGTTCCACTCACCAGGCTAAACAAGGAGAAAGTTACTGTCAGCTGCCTGTCGGGTGCCAGGATCCGCCACATAACGCATGCACTCAGGTTACTCCACAACAAGTACAAATATGACTCTGTCATTGTCCATGTTGGTGTGAATGACCTGAGCCGTACCTCATGGGCAACCGGTGTTCCACACCAGAGGTCAATTCCTCGTTGGTCAGATCCGACCACAAGCTAATCACCCTAGACATCCACATCCCCCCCACCCCCCATTAGGGAAACCACAATAAAAAATTTCTCCAAAGCCAACTTCACGCTTCTTAAGACAGAAGTGGCAAACTTCACGACACCCATGCTGACGGACAATAGAGGTATGACTGCTGAATCCTACACAAATGCACTTTATAAGCACTTACACGAGTGCATGGATCGTGCAATCCCTAATAGAACCAAGATGCTATCCTCCAAAAAAAGGAAGCCAATCTGGTGGTCCCCCTGCCATAAACAAACTCTACAACAGAAGAAAGAAACTGTTGCAAAAAAAGAGTAAAATCCCATGATTGGAGAAACTCCCTGGTCAGCCTCAGTAAGAAGCTGAGATCCCTCATAAAATCCTCCAAAGCTAGTTATGAAAACAAAATCATCACTGACTCTACAAACAACTACAAAGCATTCTATAGCTATGTCAAGAATCTCAATGGCAACACTCAGATCTGCTCTGAGTTACAGCACATTGGCACTAAATATACAGAACCAACTGATATTGCCAACATCCTGGCAGATAGGTTCAGTGCTAACTTTACCCCTCTGTCATCCCCTAAAGGGCCCATCTCTATACCAGAAGAATGCTAAGTTCCTGTAACCACGGCTGCACAGGTAAAAAACACACTATCCAAAGCCAAGAACACAGCATCCATGGGACCTGACGACATCCCAGGCTATGTTCTACATGAACTACAGAACGAACTGGCACCCCACCTAAGTACCATGTTCAATCATAGCCTCACCTCAGGCTATGTGCCCACTGAATGGCGCACAGCAACAGTTATCCCACTCCACAAAGGGGGAGCCACCACAGACCCCGGAAACTACCGCCCCATTAGCCTAACAAGCCTGGTCTGCAAGGCTATGGAAATGTACCATCATGGAACTTATAAACAATGACATTGGTAATCTCCAAACTAAGGACCCCACCCAGTTCAGGTTTGTAAAAGGCAGATCATGTCTCTTAAACCTGATAGACTTCTTTGAAGCAGTCACCAAAGCCGTAGCTGAGGGTAAGGTGGTTCACACAGCCTATCTAGATCTCACCAAGGCTTTCGACACCATCCCCCACTCTGCAATTATAGATAAACTCACTAAACTAGGTATAAATCCCTATGTCACAACTGGCCAACTGGCTCACTGACAGAACCCACACTGTGAAAGTAGCAGACTCCAAATCCAACTTCAGACCAGTGACAAGTGGAGTACCACAGGGTTCCGTCCTGGGTCCTCTCCTGTTTGGTATCTACTTCTCTGAAGTACAAGCCAACACAGAAGGTCTTTGGCTAACAAAGTTTGCAGATGACTGCAAACTAGGAGCCATAATTAAAACTCCAAAAGATGTGGACATCCTACAAAAGGGCCTCGCTGAGACAGATGCCTGGTGTCAAAGCCATGGCCTCAAGCTCAATGCCAAAAAGTGCATTGTCATCCCTTTTGGTAAAAACTCAGTACCCATGAACTACCACATAGGTGGTAGTCTACTTACCACCGAAAGTGTGATAAGAGACCTTGGGACACAGGTGGACAGTAGTCTCTCCTTTGATAATCACATTGCCACAGTAGTCAGGAAATCCTTGTATGTGGCACACCTCATCAGAAAAGGTTTCTCATCCAGGAAAAAAGAGGTCATTGTTCCCCTCTACTCATCACTCATTAGACCCATTATAGAGTACAATGCCCCTTTTGGTATGTACCTCACAAGATATCTACAACAACTGGAAAGGCCACAGAAATACCTCACAAAGAGAATTACCTGCCTCAAAGAGATGCCCTATGCAGACCATCTCAAAAAAACTGCAGCTTTACTAAGTTGCATATCGCCTACTCAGAGGCGATCACTGCCTAACACACAAAGCTATGTCAAACCCAGAGCTTTTAGACATGCTCCACTTAAAGAAATCCCAATCCCTACGAGCTACACGCTCTAGGGACCTAAACCTCGACACCACAATAAACAGAACATGCTGGAGGGATAGATTCCTGTCCCTGAGACTTCCCATACTCTGGAACAAACTACCTATATATATCAAACAAAGCTCCTCATTAGCACTCTTCAAGAAAAATCTTGATGATTGGATGGGAGATAGGAAATTCACCCCATGGATCACTTCTGTGGCTCTGATCGACAGTGGCACAGGAAAATAATTTTCTTGGGTGGCGAAAGTCAGGGTACATTTGGCTAGGCTTATATAGGTCCTAGGGCCAATAGCCTAGTACCTACCTATGAACCTATGAACCAGACACTCAAAGCCAGCTACTCTAAAGCACTTGCAAGGGCACACAATTACATTAAGTGAAATTAATATTAATACAAATGGTAGTATGACTGACAGCAAGGCTTTCAGGAGCAGCCAGATCTGTCACCAAATATATATATATATATATATATATATATATATATATATATATATATATATATATATATATATATATATATATATATATATATATATATATATATATAAGTGCTCTCAGAGACTAAAGTATTCTTTAAAAGACCAGCCACAATGATAAGTTTAAATATATTTAATAATAAATAAGAAAATAACATAAAAATACTAAATATCTATTTACAGTAAGCAGGTCTATATTAGATGATCGAACTTTCAAAAGTTCGACTGTCATATGGTTGACACCATATGATTGAATTTTTGAAAGTTAAAATGTTTTAACGGAGATCTCCATACAGCGCAGAATAGGAAGATATCCTTTTTCTGCACTGTAGTGTGATCTCGGAGTTGGTATATTTAAAGAGCGGGGGGTGTGGGTGTGGGTGCGCAGCCCCCAACGTGGTGGGTGTAGGGGTGCTTGGCCTCCTGCTTAAAATGTTCTGGTAGGTTATTTGTGTAGTTTATTTTTTTTATTAGATTTTTGAACTTTTAAAAATTCGATCATATGGTGTCGAACATATGACAGTCGAACTTTTGAAAGTTCGATTATCTAATATAGACCCCTGTAAACACCAGAGTTTCAATCACAGGAAATATTAAAATAATAGAGATGAATAGATTCACACAGATGCAGAAAAACAGTACTTAACTAATCTCAATATATTTTCCTGACTGATCTAATGAATTATTACTCCCTGGTTCATGTACTAGAGCAAGACAAGATGAAGTAGGTGAGGGGTCTGTCTCTGTCAGGTTCCAAAAACAGACTGCAATGAGACTTCAGTCTCATCTAGTATTAAACATCACTTTTGTTCTAGATTACATCCTAGATGACATCACATACATCTGTTCATCTGACTTTTGGTTCCTATGCTACCCCCACTACTATAAACTGCCAGGATTTAGTAGATATGTGTCAATAATACACGCACATAGAGTTTTGCTCAGATCTGTTGCAGTTTCTGGAAGTCATAAATAAATTTCAAGCCTCCACCCTTCCAGGGTAGCAATTAGTTCACCCCAAAAACAATACAGAAAGCTTCCTAGTACAAAATTTTGTCTCTAGCTGCTTCGAGAATTGTAAGATACAATTTTTATGGCCTTAGCCAAGTATCCTCTGTTAAAGCATATACATTTAAACTGCTACAATAATGCATGTATATTTCTTTTTCTGTCCAGCACGGCACACTGTTGGTACATTTTTTAATACAAGCAGCTTTACAAATACGTTTTTCAACACAAACATCTCTAGAAATTCTTTACCAAATTCCAGCTAGCTGTGCTGGCATATGTTACACATCCACTGCCATACTTCTCCTGGCACAGTTGGCAATACTTCACATCATTGCAACTTATATCCAAAAATGTCATACATTAAACCTCCCAACTATATACATCAAACAAAGTGTAGTGTCTCACAAAGGTGTATGATTAATATCTCATAAATAGGTATTTTGTTTTAATTTTTAATCCAAAAATAAATATTCTGTCTTAGAATGATTCT
The DNA here is from genome assembly GCF_019279795.1 of Protopterus annectens. Taxonomy (NCBI): domain Eukaryota; kingdom Metazoa; phylum Chordata; order Ceratodontiformes; family Protopteridae; genus Protopterus; species Protopterus annectens. The sequence goes on from NC_056739.1 coordinate 1,593,056,430, forward strand.
TCATCCCACCCCACCACCATCAAAACTGAAATATACACATATTTTCTGGTACCATACCTGTCAACCACTTAGGGCAAGAAATCTGGACAAAGCCTAAAGTATGTGGGTTCCAAGGACTAACAAATAGGGACAAATGTTAAACATCGCTCTTATAAACTTAAAGGGTTGTTTAGCTTACCCAAGCAACCTTTCACCACCTTTCTCTCTACCTCTCTCCATTACTAACCATTGCAGAAATTATCCTCACTCAATAATCATCCTTTTCTCTTGCTCCTAACCTGTAACAGTTAACTACTTAAAACTGCCATCTCATTTTGTATAGACCCTCAGCAGTCTTTAAAATCTTATCCAACTTACTCTTTGCATATAGTCCTTTAACACTGCTAAATATGTACATAACATAAATGGTTTATTATGTGCATATACTATTTGTACCTTTCCACTCATATCCAAGCTGGTTACTGCTTAATACCTGTTAACTCTGATATGTATTTGTATTTCAAATCTGATTGGTTAAAGTTATGCCTATATTTGTTACTGCATTGCCTGATAGCTCTTTATGTAATTGTGTTTGCATTCTGTATTTCTATTTGTATGTGTATCAACTATTTGTATGTGTACCAACTTGTAAATTGCATGTATCAACTTGTAAATTGTATGTGGAGCTTTTCTTCCTGGGTCTCCACTGAAAATGAGCTCACCTTGGCCCCATGGACCTTCACGGTAAACAAAACAATAACTAAATAAATAAATAAGTTAAGAGAATAACAGGATTTGTGTTAGTATGCATTTTCTGGAGGATATGAAGCCTGAAACTCAAATGTATGTCATTTTCACGTGATTAAATTCCTCAGTGATTTGTCAGATGGCCACAAATTTTATGAGATGCAGACCAAACTTATTAGGCAAAAATCTGGACATTCTGCAAAACTTTAGAAAGTTGAGAGGTATGCCTGGCACTATTACAAAACAGAAAAGCAGGACTAAAGGAGAGGCATAAATAGTAATCGACTTTTACAGACTCAGCAATAAAAACATAAAGTATGACATGTAGCTTTGATGATGACATATTTTGCCCATGGTGTCCTGGTAACATAGGTCCTGTATTTTCAATAGGGACATGTTTTAAATATTGCCCTTATAAACTTAGAAAGTTGTTTGAGAAACAAGGTTTGTTTTAACATACATTTTCTGAAGGATTTGAAGACTAAATTCATATGTATTTCACTATTTAGTGACTTCAGTCCTTAGATCATCCCACTGATTTGTCAGAAAACCACAAATGTTATGAGGAACAGACCAAAAATATTATCTAAAAATCTGGACATTCTGGGAAAATCTGGACAGTTGAGAGGAATGGACATAGGCAAAAGTTCAATTACTGTCCAAACCTTAATTTTTCACAAAAGAACACCTGAAGATTGGAAAAGATGCACGAGGAGGACCAGGTTGAGATGATTGTCCACTTCATTCTCTAGCCTTATACTGATTTCCCATATTAGATTGCTGGCTAAGTTTCTGTTTGTGCACCTTCTGGAACTCACTTATGCAATCCAAAGCACCCTGCACATATGAGAAAGTCTTAATTCCACTGGGGGGGGGGGGGGGGGGCATTTAAAAAAATGGCAGGATATTTTAATTAACACTTATGGCCCTTATGCTTACACTCCTTCAAAGCCAGTAGAAAAACAAGCCCTCCAGTGCATGGTCAAAGCAGAATAATCTTGCTCTATGTAGACTCTTACATTAACCACCTTGCATTTTTCACAGGCCTCCAAATAATTGTCAACACATGCTGTTTTGTGGCATAAATCTTCAATCTTGCAACACTTGGATGAGGTTTCCTGTTCCCTTCTATGGCCCAGGCTATTATATCCTATGGACTTTCTCTTTTCTTAAGTCGTCCTCTGGCAGCCATGTCCACCTAGACGTGGGGGGGGGGGTTCATACAACTTATTCCTCTCAAACTTTTCTGGAACACTAACTATTGAGAGATTTTTTGTTGGGCCCTATCTCCAAGATCGACTTGCTGTTTCAACTTTGCATGTAATGATTCTACCCATTCTTGTAGATTACTGTCACTGCTTTCCAGACAGACTATGCCATCAGAGTGAAATGACAAAGTCACTTCAGTTTCTTCTGTCTAGTTAGTGAATTGGCCATAAACTCATCCACTTTGCTATTCACTTTTCAGAATTTTATCTGAATCTGTTTTGATATTGTTCTCAGCAGCTCTAATGTTTCAATTACAACCAACTCCATCTGCACACTATTCAATTCAAGTAGCTTTCTCACACTACTCTGCAGATACTGATTGTCTTCCTCCTGTTCCCTTTCTTCTGGTTACTTTTTTCAACTTGTGACATTGGTTTTGTTAATTAAATGACTTCTCTGACCTGAAACAAAATCCAGGAAATAGCCTCAATACACCTTTGTCAAACTTGGTAGCAGGGAGCCCAAAGTATCAGTGTTTAAACCAACTCCTCCATAACGAAAGCATGTCTTTTTCCTGAAAACCCAGAATTTACAGATAGAAGATAAACAAAAATATTAAGGGAGAACTTTGAATAAAGAAAAATACTTGCACAAGAAAAACTGTCAAAAGCTTCAAATGCAAATTTCTGTTCATTCATACAACATATTCATAAAAACATTATATAGACCAAGAAACTGTGGTCATTTTGAATAAGAAGTGACTGAGGAAGTGTAAAAATATAAAGAAGAAAAGCCAGAATTTTTTGGAGGCCTCCTCTGCCTCGAGGGTGGCATCTTCATTAGATTTCTCCCCTCTGACTCTAAGGGGACTACCTCCATGTGTGTTCTGAAAAGGACTTTGTGATTTCTTGAACTACATCTTTCCATTACTTCTCTGGTTCCTGGAGTAAGGTCTCTGAGTAGTGGAAGAATATACTTCCACTGCAGACAGGATCTTTCCATCTTTCTCACACTTGGACAAAGTACCTTTTACTTCTGGCCCGAACAAGGAAGTGCCATCAAAGGGAGCATTGACAAACAAAGACTTGAAAGGGTCTGTAAAGTCACATAAGTACATCCAGGCATGTCTCCTTATGGATATGCCTGAACCCACTGCTTTACTCGTTTCTTTGGCTACATGTGAAATGAACCTCATGGAAAAGATAGCAATAGATTGTACGGTGGACAGCTGAGAAGCAACTGAAGCTTGTACTTCTTCAGGCATGGCTCCTGAAAGAGTATTTGATAGCTCATTTATCAAATTCCTTTGTAATCTCATAAGATGTGAAAGATAATTCAGGGGCCTTAGAGCATAGGTCACTGAACCATAAATACACTTCCCAAATGTATCCATCATCCTGGACTACTTGTTAGCAAGATGGATAGAAGAACATTCTTCGGCCAGTTCTTTCTTGGTTCTTGGTGGCATCTACTGGTACACCTTTAGTCCAGAATTGTTTGTCTTCTGGGGCCATAATAATTTTATCTGGTCTCCAGGGAATAGGTTCTATGCTGTCTGGGACATTCCATGCTCACCAAGAGATCAAATGAATGAGTTCACTGGCAGGTGGGGTCACCCAGGAGGTAGATGGATGGGCACCAAACACTGCCAGATACACAGACTCATCAGACAAAAGACTGTTGGACTTCCAGACACATTTCTGTTTTAGGATTTCTAAGATGTCTCCAAAGGAGACATCATCAGGAGGTGACCTTAGGGATCCTTCACCCTCATGAAAGTCCATGTCTTCTGTGATGGATTCCTCAGTGGAGTCCGGGTGTTTCCTCTTACACTTTCTTATCTTAGGGACCTTCTCCGTGGGATGTTCCAGAGAGGTATCAGAAGAAGTGGGGAAACCCTATTGGGAAGTCTGCAGTTTTGGTGCCTGCTGTCCCTATGGGAGATCCAAGTGGGAAACTGTACACAGAATTGTCAAAGATGAGAGTTTCAGATCCAAGGGGATGGGAAGTGTCTGAGCTGCATAGGCAGACATAACTCTCTCCAGAGCCTCAAAGGCTGACTGTCCCTGAGAAGGAAAATACCCTTGATCCAAGAAGGCATGCCTCTCAGTCATAGTTCCCTCCAGCTCGGAAGACAATCTTCCCAAGGTCGAGGTCGGTGCTGAGCTTGTCTGAGCCGAGGCTTTGAGACAGAGAGATGGCTCCAAAAATCTCAGGGCCGACAAGGCCACTACAATTCCAAGAGGTCTCTGGATCCAACTGGGCTAAAGAACTCGAGCAAACATTGGATCAGAGGAAATGGAGATCCTTAGATCTGATGCAGACGACACCAGGCAGTTTGGATCCTATGGCTCTAATACTTCAAAAGAAGTTAGAGGAGGAAGAAGTTGAGGGATAGCTGATACACTGTACTCCTGACCCAAAGGGCTAGGAGCTGAAGGAGCCCCTGATATACCCTGTGCTCAGAGAATCGTCTTCATTAGTCTCTCCACGTCTTCTGCAGTGAGACCTGTGGAAGAATGAGTTGACATGAGTGATGAAGATTTAGGTCTCTCCAAGAAGGGAGATGGGATCTTGGAAGGGACCAGGTCAAGAAAGGGTGAATATCAAGTCCTAGGAAGGTATATCTGATCCGAAGAGTCCTTCTTACTGGGCTGGGAAGGATACAAAGTAGTTGGTTCTAAAGGTTTTAACTTTTTTGTTTTCAGATCTGACAAAATTTTTGGATCCAATGCCTTGGCTTTTTTTGAAGTCAGATCCGATGGTGAGGTCGGCACTGAAACAGGTCTTTTTCTTCCTTTGTCTGAGACTCTAGAAGAGGTGGAGAAAGCAGTATTGTTTAGACTTTATCTTTTGCTGTAACTCCAGAAATTACCTCACCAAAGGAGAAAGGCAAAAGACTTTTTAAGATAAGCTCATTTTTGCATTCAACCAATGCTCTGTGGTTGAAGGCATGACAGATAGCACAGTCCTACTGCAGGTGACGGGGCTGAGGCAATACACACACAAGGTATGCAAGTCATTAAAAGGGATCTTGTGACCGCATTTTTTAAAGCCAGCTGGCTTATCTTTATCAGTCATTGTAACGGAAAAATGTAGCACAAGAAAGAGAAAAATAATTCTATTCTCTCTATCTCTTTTTTTTTTTTTTTTTTTATAGAAAAGAAAAAGAAGAACACCAACAATGGTGAAAAGAATTACACTGAAAAGTGTAGAAAGAAGATACTAGCAACAGTATCGTAAGGTACTTTCATACAAAGAAGAAAGAAGGAAGAAAATATACTTAAACTACTAATTTAAACTATCCACTAAGGTAAGAAATAGAAAAAGAGTTAAAAGAAACTATTTAAAGGAAGTTAGGAGAAAAATAATATTGAAAATTCACTTAGCTGCCCGAGAGCTACTGGAGAACCACACCTTCGCAAAGTGGCAAACAAGATCTGAGGTAACTTAATAAGGTGCATTATGGATAAGGGAACAGCTCAAGAGCTTCTTGGTTGCCACGAGCTATTGCAATGGCCGAGTCAGATCCGTGGATTGGATCTGAACCCAAAGGTTTGAGAATAGAATGAAAATTGACAACATAAGCTTCAAAAGGCTATGAAAACTGGAATGTCTGTAGTAACAAAGTAGAGTTGTATACACTTACCATAAAAGTAGATGTTTAAGTGTATTCACTGTTGCAGTCCTGACTGTTGGGGATTTCCCATTGTGAAAGCCCATGGCTGGCCCGACTACCAGAGAAAACTGTTTTTGCCTCCCAGGCTGGTGGACGCCTTTACTGACATCAGCATGCTCAGGTATAAAGGGAGCCAGCCTACATCATCACTTCAGTATTTTCTTGCCGCCAGAGTCTGAAGCAGTATACAGGTGCGTCAGTTTCTACAGTCTGGAAAAATAAGGCTGCCATCGGAATATAAACAAAAGGGATTGCTCAGCAATGTGGAATAGCAATTGTATGAGTAGGTATTTGCAAATCGTCTTGTAGGTACTGACACTTAAAGGGGCAATGCAGAAGATAAGAAAGTGCATCAAAAACAGAAATGTGTTTGTAATCTTTAATAAATGTAAAAGAGAGGTCTAGGACAAGAGTCCAAGTTCCTTCTTTCTATTTCAGGCATCAGAAATAATTTGGAATGAAGTATTTTCCCTTTTAGATCTGGGATAACAAGTATTAAACACTATGATAAGCATATGTAGTACAGGATGGAACAAGACATTCAGAAAGGATGGACAAAGAATCCTTTGAAGATAATCTATCACCAAATGAATGAAGGCAGCTGGTATCATAAAGGAAAGATAAAAAGATAAGGCATAGATATTGGGATATGTTATAGTAATGCAAGGATGGTAAGAGAAAAAACACCTGTGGGGGTGCATAATCTGCCTGTTTCTTGAAAAAGTTCCAGCTCTTAGAAGGCTATGCTTTCTTATTGAAACTCCCTTCCACTACATTCTTATTGTCTTGCTGATGGCACTTATTCTGATTCCTGACATGTAGACAATTTTCTAATATATAGCAAAAGGAGGGTAGAAAGGGTGGGTAACTCCCTGAAATAGCTTTATCTTGTCATCGCCCCCTTTCAAGGATCTCAGAGGAGGAAAGCCAAATAACACCTCTTTATAGATTCATAGATTGTTACTAGGCTAAAGACCTGGGAGAGCTTCCTAAGCCTAGCCAAGTTTTCCCAAAAGAACAATGATGCCCTGTATCCAAATAGGACATTGAGGACAAAGCATTTATGAGCTACTTCCCTCCATAAGGGACATAGATGCAAGACACAGTGTTAACTTCCTGTTCCCCATCCACTTTTCTAGGTTGCTCTTAAATTGGGTAATAAACAAACTCAGCTTCACATGGATAGGATGTCTGTTCCATAGAAGGGGAAGTTTCTGGGACACTTATCTGTCTCTCCAGCATGTTCTGTTTAAGTCAGAGACAAAATTCATGTCCTTCGACCTTCTACTTCTGGTACTGTTTGACTTAAGAATATGCAGGAGATCCATAACTGTGGGGGTTGTGGATGCCTTGTAAGCCAAACATAGATCACCCCTCAGCAATTTATATGAGGCACTGTGCATAGGGCAGCTTTGTTACTCCTTGTATTCTTTTCATAAGGAAACTCTAAGGTCACTCTATCTGCTGCATATGCCTAGTCACGTACATACAAAAAGGAGCACTGTACTTGTGGCCTGATAAGGCAGAGCACAGTGGGATAATGACCTCTTTGGACCTAGATGCCATGCCCTTACTTATAAGTTGTGCAACATAAAAGGATTTCTTCATCACTATGGCCAGGTGGTGGTCGACTGTATGGTTACTGTCTACATGTGTACCCAGATCCCTGACCACTGGGTTGACTCTTAGGGGTGTATTATCAACATGGTAATTAGCTGGGATGGTTGGCTTCCTAAAGGGTACACTTGCACATTTCTTAGCATTGAGTTTAAGATCATGGCTTTGGCACCATGTTAGTCAGAGATAGGCCTTCTTGAAAAATGCAAGTGCCTGCAGGGGAGACTATGATAACCCCCAGCTTGCAATCATCTGCAAACTTTTGTCAGCCATAAACCTTCAGTGTTTGCTTCCACTTCAGAGAAATAAATGCCAAAAAGGAATAGGCCCAGTACCGAGCCCTGGTGGACTCTGCTAGTGACTGGCCTCTTGGTGCAGGTGGCCTCACCTATTCTGACCTCCTGGGTCCTATCAGTGAGCCAGCTGGTTATCCAGCAGGTGAGACTAGGGTTTATACCCAATTTAGTGAGCTTGTCTACAATGTATGAGCGGGGTATTGTATTAGAAGCCTTGGCAGGTCAAGGTAAGCTATGTGCACAGATTTGCCCTCATCCATTCCTTTGAAGATCCTCTCAAAGAAGTCCACCAGATTTAATAGGCATGACCTTCCTTTAACAAAGCCAAACTGTGATGGGTCCAGCATTCACAAGTTACCTATATCCTCATTTATCACGGCCATAATTACTCTTTCCATAGCCTTACATATGAGGCTGATCAGACTTACGGGCCTGTACTTACCCGTATTGGTGGTTGGACCTCCTTTGTGCAGGGCAATGACTGTAGCCATCTTCCATTCCTTGGACACAAAACCTGACTGCAGGCTCCAGCTGAAAAATGATTCAACTGGACCACAGAGGCCATGTTTCATGCTCTTTAGCAAGCATCCTGGGATGTTATTGGGGCCCAGTGATACAGTGTTTTGGCCTTGGAAAGTACATTGAAAACCTGTTCACAAGTAATATTGGGGATATTGTGGCATGCAGTATTTCCTTGGACTATTGGGGGAGAGTGGGCAGAGACATTTGAGCTGAATATGTCAGCAAAAAGGTTGGCAATGGTCTCCAGATCAGTGTGGGTGATGTCATTTACAATAAGTTGTGCACATTGTTGCATATTTCCCTTGAGGTTACAAACATAGCTTTGTTTGTTGTTGTCTTTTACCTGAGAAGCTATTTTTTCTTTATATTTAGCCTCTGAAGTATTAATTAACCCTCTTAGCTGTGTGTTTAGATTGCTTAGGGGGGGGGGGGTTTAGTATGCTGGGCTTTGTTCCTCCTATGCTTGCCCACGATTTTTTTCTTTTGCTGCATAACTGATTGATATTGTGATTCACCACGGTGGCTTATCTTTTTATCCAGAAAATTATACAGGATCTTATTAGCCTTGACATCCTAAGGAGTTTCTGACAGAATGTAGTTAAGCATCTCTTCTCATCAATGACTCTATTATAACTGCTCTGCAAATGGCACTAGCCCATTTCCTAAGCATGTGAGAGAATTTATCGTATCTAAGACCCCGAGAAACTAAAGACTTCATGGATGCCCTAGTCTCTGAAGAAAGGAGGTCAGCAATTAATAATTGTCATACTCACAGAAAAAAAAAATTATACATATATATATATATATATATATATATATATATATATATATACGCACATACACACACACATATATATATATATATATATATATATATATATATATATATATATATATGGTTCCACTTCATAATCTTGAAATAGTGAAATCTCAAATTTCAATATTTAGAAACTATAAAGACGAACCACTCACAATCCCAAAACCCACAATCACAACTCACACAATCACAAGCATACATACACCATACACCACATAGCACACACACCATTCTACCCACAGCACACAAACCACACAACCCTACACTATATGTAAGGGGGGGCAAGCACCCCTGCACCCCCCCACCCCCCTACTTATATATACCAACTCCGAGATTGCACATAATGAAAAAAAAAAAAACAATCACACCATGGCATTCTACACTCGCCCACACACACACAAATACACATCACACATACACAAACACCAACAAATTCAACACTCACACTCATACTTACACCTCCCTACCCTTACCCATGCATACAACGTATAAATACACACACGTACACTAGCTCACCTTCAATTCCAGACACCATACCAGCCAAATACTTCACGTAACATACCAGAAATGCATAAGCGCGGATTCGAGATATTCAAATTCACTCTTATGCACTTTCGGCATTCTGCAGTTTCAGCTTCATGGTCTCGAAATGCTGAAATTCGAGATTTCAGCAATTCGAGATTATGAAGGGAAACTATATATACATATATATATATATATATATATATATATATATATATATAGATATATATATATATGTATATTCACTTTGGAACATCGAACTACCATAAGCTTGAAATTCAAAACAGTGAGACCAAAATCTTGAAAGTTCAATACACCGAAATCTGAAAACATTGATTCCTATAACATTGAAAAAAACAGAGGAAACCAACATTTACTATATTCCACCACAACAACATACAGAAACAGATAAACAACAAATTATATTAAACTTCTCCAAATATAAGCAGGGGGTTAAGCCCCCCTGCATCCCCCACATCCCCTACTAATTAAATATATCATCTCCGAGATCGCTCTACACAAAACAAAATGGCAAACATACCATTCCACGCTTCATGGCTGAATGTTTAAACTGTAAAAAAACTATCCTCAACCTTCTCTTAGAAACACTACTTCACTGAGAAAACACTATACATTACTATACATCTCTCCGATACGTAGAGTTTCACAGGTAACCTTAGTCATGTTCCCTTCTTATTTATTATACTACAACATAACACATCTGAAAGCCATATTAACCAATTTGCACATCATAACAGTGTTTACACAGCCGATTCAACATTCTGACATTCAACGTTGTGAACTTTCAGCATAATGAACTTTCAAGATTTTGGTTTCATTGTTTCAAGCTTATGGTATTTCAGTGTTCCAAAATGAATCCATATATATGTGCATGGATTCACTTTGGAAGCTCGAGATACTGAAATGTTGAATTTCAGTATCTCGAGACCATAAGAGCAAAAATGCAGTTGCTTGAAACCGTATATTGTCACATTTGCTGTTTGTTGACTCAGCAGTAGGTGTGGTGCTTTCCGTCCTTCCTGGTATGCTGTCCCTTTAAGATTCAGTGGTGTTTGTGTAAAAATCATGGCAGCCAACATGTGATTGTCTTTGGATATTCAGATACATTTGCTAGGGATCTGTGTAGAAATGTAGTTTGGTGTAATTTTTTGGGAAGTTCTAGAGGTCAGATAGAGTAGGTAGGTGAGAGTGTGTGCATGTACATGCTGACAGTGGTGTGTTTTGCATATGTGTATTATGCATCTTTCTCGTGAGATAGGTATAACAGTGTGCAATGGGGGAGTAGAGCACGTTACATCAGGTTTGCTTATTTATTATGTTAGTATGACCTTGAAGTTGGTATATATAAGTAGTGGGGGGTGGGGGGGCACAGCCCCCTCATAGGTGGTGCAGGGGGGCTTGCCCCCCTACTTAAAGTATTGCAGTGTTATGTGTTTTTATTTTTTGTTTTTGTGTGTTTGTGTGTGTGTGGGGGGGTAGTTGGGTATACTTTTTTGTTTGTTGTTTTCGATGTTTTGGATGTCGTTGTTTTCGTCTTTTGTTGTTTTGCATTTTCGCTCTTGTCGTCTAGAGATACTGAAATTCGACTGTTCAGTATCTCGAGCTTCCAAAGTGAATCCATATATATATATATATATATATATATATATATATATATATATAAATATATATTTAGGTGCGCATAAGGCATCCTGAAAGTCTAGTCACACAGTAGGAACAGCTGTAGAAAGAAAACAGACAAACACTAGCAAATAATATTACCTTTGATTGATCTCTGGCGGTATTACATTTTGTTCCCATTTACAATCTGAATGCCTTAATCAAATCCCAGTCAAATCACCTAATCAGCTTTAGGAGGAGCAGTTGTCTACTTGTTATTAATATCTCTCTTTTTTGGGTAGATTCCTCCAAGAAATAGTGAGAGACTTGAAGGACAGACCCTTCCCCAGGAAGTAGTTTTCCAGAGCAGATTAGCTAAAGAGCATCTTTATGTCCCTTTGCTTATCCCAGCAAAAGTGGTTCTCCACTGCCAGGACAAGTTAGCTGAACAACTGCAGAGGACAAACCTGCCCACTAGTCCTTAGTTACTTCCAGGGGATCTCACCAGAGGGACCAAGAGAAATAGTGAGTGATCCAAGAAACAAAAAATGGCCACAGTGGCGTAACCCATCAACAGCTGAGGTAAAGGTAGACAGAGTCAAGACTGAAACCCTCCTGAAAATGTTTTCTCTGCTTGTGGATCAGTGAAGAAACAATTAAGTTACTGGGACTGAGGTCCACATCCTGATGACTAAAAAGTGCCTGACAAATGGATAGCAGAGTCTTGAAGAGTCAGTCTTACTTCCTGACTGAAAAATTTATCTTTGAGTTTTTTTTTTTAATACAGCGACATCACCAGACACACTGGACTCCAGGCCCTAGAGACATATTTTGAGAGAAAAGTTATACTTTTTTCCACAAACAGTGATTATTTACAAAGGGACTCCCTGAAGGGAACTAGGACTGTCTGCCATTGGCAAAAAGTGTCACACAAGTGGATAACAGAGCTTGACAGAGTCGGTCTTAGCTCCCTACAGCAAAATGAACTTTAGAGGTAAAAACTTTTAGTGACAACCACCAAATGAAGTGTCTCTAACCCCTATCAATCAGCTTTAAATGAAAAGTAATTTTCTTTCACAAAAATTGATAATATAACAAAGGTATCCCAAGACTAAATGTTAACTCCAAAAGAAGTCTGAAAAGCAGATAATGGAGTCTGGAAGAGTCGGTTTTACTTCTTAAAAGAAATTTTAAGTTTAGAGGTAAAACCTCTAGTGACAACAACTAAACAAAGAAGTTACAACCAATATCACTTTTCCTTGCAGAAATTGTCAAATTAGAAGGAATCCCACTGGGACCCAGAACAATCTGAAAACTGAAAGCAGAGTCTAACAACCAGTTAGTGAAGCTTTGGAGAGTTAGTGAAACATCATGAAAGGATAAATAAGTTTTCAGGTAAAATGTTTTAATGACAACCCCAGTAACCACTAGTCCATACCCACAGCAATAATATTTGACAGAAAAGTGAAGCATTTTCTCAAAAAAAAAATAGCTGTTAGCATGCCTCAGAGAACCGTCAGCAAAAAGGAATGGTTCTGAGGTAAAACTTTTAGTGATATCCATTAAATACTACAACTTCAAGTTTCTAGTTTCAATTTCTTATAAAAAAGAATACAATCCTCTTCAAAAAACAATGACGTGGAAGGTAATCCCCATGGGGGAACTTATCTGCAAAGCCTTGGTGAAGCACTAGATGACTGTCGAATATCAGACGCATGTAAACTAGTGTGCTCTTTGGCGGCAAGAAAGTTCTGAAATTTTGGGACCTTAGCCAGTATTTTATCTTGTTCTGCTCAAGCTATGCAGGGTGTCTGGTAAGGTACATCCCAAAAGGGGCAGTGTGTGGAAGTTACCTAAAGCTTTGAAAGCTGTTCATAGGTTCATAGGTTCATACTAGGCTATCTGCCCTAGGGCATTTATAAGCCTAGCCAGAGTGTGTTTGGCTTTCGCCACCCATTTTAAATGAATTTTGCTATGCCCTTTTTCGAGGTTAGTATACTGTGCCTCTGTCTAACAGTGACACAGAAGTGATACCCAGGGATAAACCTACGATCTCCCATCCACTCATCAAGATTCCTCTTGAAGAGAGTCAATGAGGGACTCTGCCTAACCTGGATTGGGATTTTATTCCAGAGTGAAGGGAGCCTCTGGGTTATGAATCTGTCCCAGCAGCATGTCCTATTTATTTCAGTGCTGAGGTTCAAGTCTCTTGAGCATGTAGCTCAATGGGATTTGGATTTTCTGAGGTGCAGCATGTCCATTAATTCCAGGTTGGACATGGCTTTATACGTCAGGCACAGATCACTCTGAGCAGGCGGTATGCCACTGAGTAGAGCTGGAGTTTCTTTAACCGGGCAGCATATGGCTTCTGTTTGAGCCCTTTGATCCTCTTGGTGAGGTACTTTTGGGGTCTTTCCAGTTGCTGCAGGTGTCTGGTAAGGTACATCCCAAAAGGGGCATTGTACTCAATTATGGGCCTGATGAGGGATGAGTAAAGAGGCACAATGACCTCCCCTGATCTAGATGTGAATACCTTCATGATTAGGTGGGCTATATAAAATGTTTTTCTAACCACTTTGACCACGTGGTTGTCAAATGAGAGATTGCTATCAACTTGGGTCCCCAGGTCCCTAATTACTTCTTCTGTACTTAATGGATTACCACCTATGTGGTAATTTGTGGGCACTTTGTTTTTGCCAAAGGGGATGACTATACACTTTTTGGCGTTTAGCTTGAGGCCATGGCTCTGGCACCAGTTGTCTGTTTCTATGAGGCCCTTTTGGAGGATGCTTGTGTCGGCTGGAGGGTCGATTATGGCACCCAGTTTGCAGTCATCTGCGAACTTGGTCAGCCACAGTCCTTCTGTGTTTGCCTGTACCTCCGAGAAATATATACCGAACAAGAGAGGTCCCAGGACTGAGCCTTGTGGGACGCCACTTGTAACTGGTTTGGAGTCTGACATGGCTCCAGCAATTCTAACCATGTGGGTTCTGTCCTTGATCCAGTTTGCAACCCATCTAGTGACATAGGGGTTTATATTTAAGCTGATGAGCTTATCTATAATGCCCGAGTGGGGTATTGTATCAAAGGCTTTTGTGAGGTCCAGGTAGGCTGTGTGGACCACCTTCCCCTCGTCAGTGGCCTTGGTGACTGTTTCAAAGAAATCGACCAGGTTTAAGAGGCAGGATCTGCCCTTAACAAAGCCGAACTGGGTAGGATCCAGTGTCTGTAGGTCCCCAATATCTTTATTTATGAGGTCCATGATGATCCTTTCCATAGCTTTGCAGACCAAGCTAGTCAGGCTTATGGGGCGATAGTTTCCAGGATCCGTTGAGGCACCACCTTTGTGGAGAGGGACCACTGTTGCTGTACGCCACTCTTTGGGTACATATCCTGTAGTAAGGCAGAGATTGAATAGTAGTTTTATGTTTGGGTTTAGCTCTTCTTGGAGTTCATGTAGGACGCAGCCGGGACACCGTCTGGTCCCATTGATGCTGTGTTTTTTGCTTTGGAGAGGGCGGCTCTTACCTGAGCATCTGAGATGTCAGGGGGGCAGCACTCTGCTGGGATAGATATTCGCCATTTTGGTGGTGGGGGGGGGGGTTTGCGCTGAACCTGTCAGCTAGGATGTTGGCAATGTCTGTGGGTTTGGTGTATTTTTTGTCATTTTGGACTAATTCTGAGCATATCTGGGAATTCCCACCCAGGTTCCTAACATAACTAAAGAAAGCCTTGTGATTATCCTTAATTAGTCTGGTTTGTTCCTTGGTAGGACATCCCATATAACTCAAGTTTACTGCAATAGTGATCTTATGATGAACATTATGCCTGCAATGCACATGTAAAGCCTGCAATAACAGTCCTGTTTCTTTTGGGGTGAATCTTTCTAGCTGCTGTCACTGTTTTGGTGCCACTGAAACTCCTATCTATAGGAACATACAATAAACCAACAGTCAGTGCTGGGCAGAAGTATGTCCCTCATCACCTCTTAATGTTTGCCACTCATGCTGTACCTGGGGCTGCAATCAGTAGAATTCATGCTATACTCTACTTTCACAGGTCATATGCCCATATTAATCCAGCGAGAAAGTCCTGGCACCAGACTGTACAGTAACACATGGCCTGAAATCCATATATACAGACAGATGCAGTTCATTATACTGACAGTGTGAACTACAGTAACAGAATATTGACAGTTCATTTTACTGAGAGTTCACTTTCTTGACAGTTCATTTTGTGGACACAGATAAGCGGGTTAGTTTTATGGTTATGTGTGTGCTTTTGCAAATGTTTTGCAGGTCATGCTTACAGTAAAGGTTAGGCAAGCGAATATTTTTAGAGTTGTTTGTGTGCGTGTGCGGCTGTACGCCTGTGTAGGAGTTTATCTTGTGTAGTTGTTTTCTAAGGTAAGGTGAAGGGTTAGCACACATTAGTAAGGCAGTACAGAGGGGTACCACCTTATCTCTGCACCTTACCTTAGAAAAACCCTTTCTGTAACACTGCCACTGTTCAGACAAGCAATACTTTATTGCATTGTTAGATTTTTTTTTTTTATTTGTTTTGTTACTTTTTTGTATTAAAAGATTGGAAAAAGAGACTAGATATGTATGCTTTGTGATGTGTTTAGTGGGGTTTTGGTAGATTTTGTTTATTGTCAGTATTTTAAGTTTAGATATTTTGAGTTGTCAGTATTAATACTTGTCAATATTTTTGCTGCTATTATAAGTGTCAGTATTTTGATGTGTCAGTATTATGAACTAGACGCATACAAGCATGTGTCCACCAGGCAACACTGAAGTGTGTCCCACATGCACACATTCATGCCCTCACTTAGCAAGTCTGCTCCCCCTCCTGCATATGTAAGCTGAACCTTCTAGTACTGGGTGTTCCTTCAGACATATTCTTTTCTGTGACATCAACTAACATAGTTACTTCAGCAATCTCAGTCATTCATCAGTCCATTACATGGACAGGCATGGATGGGACTGTGCTCTGTCTGCTCTCAGTCCCCTTTCTACCCCCTGTGCTTTCACACTCATTACCTGCAGATTGCTTTAAGCCAATATGGTTTAGATATCCATTCTGCATCCTGACCTACTGATAGCCTGTATTCCCTTGCCATAACTGCTGTAGTAGACTTTTTACTGTGTGCAATATGCTGGTCTTCGTTGTTATATTAACTGCTTTCTACACTATTGCAGAATTAAAATCACGGTGAGCACCGCAGTAGTGACCTTGACCTTTATCACATTGTTACTGGCCTCACAGGGCACCAGTTCATTCTAACAATGTAATTCCACTGAAATGTTTCTGAATCACACAAATAGAGCAATAAGATAACATCTCTATGTCAGAATACAGTGCTCACATCTGCCCATCTATATATATATATATATATATATATATATATATATATATATATATATATATATATATATATATATATATATAGATATATATATATATATATATATATATATATATATATATATATATTATATGGTAGCATAATATGACGCATACATGCTCAGGTAGCACCATTAAGACCACCCACCCATCAGCTTGAAAACTGAACAAGCAACCTACAAGGAAGAGATGCCACATAGGGCCTACAGGTAGTAGTTCCCAATCATGGTAGTGTATTTTGTATATTTTGACAGACTTATGCTACCATGTGTGGTGGACTAACAGCTACTACTCCCTCAGTCCATGCCTGTCTGCTGTGTTCACTTTACTGCAAACTGGCATCAGGCTGCCTCACACTTCCATGCTTCCTATCTGTGCACATCCCGTGGTTTCTATAATGTGTGGTGATATAACTGAGATTCCATTTTTAGTCCTGGTTCCACCCTGACAAGTGGCTATGGCTTCTGTAAGGAATCAATTTGGAAGGGATCTTACAAGATGCAAAACAGAAATGAAGATTTGTCTTCACCTGCTGCATCTGACCCATCATAGGGCCCCAGGGCCAAGTGCAAAGTGGATGCCTGACATTGTATGCCAGAGTGGTAAATTATGCCAAGAGCATCAACATTACAGTGATGTTAGGAGGTGACATCCTGAACTGTTTCTGCCAATGTGAAGAAGAGGCTCGGGAGAGACAGCCTGAGTACTACAGAATGTATGATTCTCTAATTGATCTTTAGAAGGCAACATTATTGAACAGCTAGATGCAGTTTCAGATATCTAGGGGTACACTGTGCTCATTATTTTTTATATTCATTTGTGTCTTTCTGACAGTGAAAAGATACAAGAGAAAAGGATCATCAGCCAATGGAGGTAGGCACTACTATTCAGGCATCAGAGTACATATACTGCATTGCCACCACACCTGATTACTTGTTCTTCAACTGTTTAGCACAACACTGACCAGGTTTGAAATGCTGCTAAATAATGTACCAGTTGCATATATGCCTGCTTTACTTGTATGACTCATATATATTTGAAATACAGATGCAACTGTGCTACTGTACTTACTACTGCTGATTATTCCAGAGACCAGCACAGTATTGAAAACTGCATTGACCTCAGGAGTAACACTGTAATTAGAGGTATAGGTCTTATATGGAGTACTTCAGTGGTTTGTATCATCAGTGCCTCATAGCTTTGTGATTACCATTCAGGAAATGCATACTGCCTTTGTCTGACTGCCACTGCATAATTTATTGGTGTCCATTCCTTTGTCTATCACTATGATTTGTATGCTTGGTACAAGGAATGACAATTGTCAGTAAGTTGCGTACCACTGCACTTGCTTTTGATTTTGTCCATATTACCACAGGCACTGAGTGCCCATTGTGTATTCTTGTTGGCATCCAATGACATGCTAGTTTGTACCAGACAGCCCAGCATTTGACAAGCTGTGTATTATACCTGCACAAGAACTGTTACCTTCACAGAGCTGTATATTTGATTTGTATTTGTTTTTATTATTCCTGTATTGCTTCAGTCTATTGGACATACATGGGTTATTATTCGTAAATTGTGCCATTACCACATACAGAGTAGATTCTCAATTATACAACCAACCCCATCAACAGTCCATGCTCTGTCTGTCCTTGTTTCTCCTTTGTGGCACCCCTTTTTTGTCAATACCTCCCCTGTCTTTGTCTGTGTTATATGTTTGTATGTCTGCCCCTGCTGCCTTCCCTATACCATTCTTCCCACCCACATCATTCCTCTGCTTCCAAAATCCTCCTTCTCTACCATTCTTTCCTAAATATAAAAGAAGGCACATGTCCTATAAACAAAATTGCCCTCCTTCCCAAACCTATACAACTTTCTCTTCACATTGACCTTCTGTATAGTCTTCTGCTTGCAGCTCTCTCCTTCTGACTGCCCTATAACCCCATTTATAACATAGATATATTATGCACTTGTACTGTACCCATGAATGGACTCTCAGCTGTGTCCATGCTGCAGAGGAGCACTTCAGTGTACATGTGGATGTACACCATGGTGAGTTTACCACCTGTTTACTAATGGGCTCAGGCCACATGACTTGCAAAGTGCAGTCTATATCTCTTTACTATGAATGCCTGTATTCTCAATGAATGGCTTACTTATGCAGGACTAGCCATGGCAGGACCATGATATGTTGGCACTTATCTATACTTAATCACTTTTAGGTCACATTACACAACTTTGACTATAATATTCTTAACAGCACAGCTTCATTAATGATATTTTCTAAATCCTAGTCCTTATCTCAGTAGCGGATTGCTACAGACGCACAAAATGTAAAAATTCATGTACCGATGGCACTGCCCATCAGTACAAAAAAATTTAAAAGAAACACGGGTACAAAACCAGACCAGGATGACTTGCAACACTGCACTCCTGAAAAAAAGAGCCCTTTCTCAGGAGGCTACAATCACGCAGCAACAATTGCTAATCATGAGAAGTGAAATTTAAAAACTTGAAAAAAAGAGGCTGTAGCCTTAATGCCCTACAACACATAAAGCATGGGACAAATCACTATGTGAAGTACAGAAGTCTGGAAAGAAATTTTATGTGCTCCAGATAACGAAAGTCAGCACAATGAGGAAAGCATAGTTGTGTAAAATTTTACCTTAATGATAAAGTAAAACTAAATGCCAAGAAATGCATAATAGTATCCTTTGGGAAGTCATCCATCCCTGGTAACTATCATATTGACAGCACACCCCTTAGAGATGACCCTGTAGTCAGGGACTTAAGGACAGACATAGGTAGTAATCTAGCCTTTGATCATCATGTGTCTACAGTGGTGAGGAAATCATTCTATGTTACGCAACTTATAAACAAATGTATGGCATCTAAGTCCAAGGAAGTCATTATTCCACTGTAGTTGGCATTTTTCAGACCTATCATTGAGTACAATGCCCCCTTTGGTATGTACCTAACCAGGCATATCCAACAACTGGAATGTCCACAGAGGTTTATCACTAAAAGAATACAGGGCATAATTAATATGCCCTATGCAGACCACCTCAAGGCCCTGTCCCTGCATTCTGTCTCATACAGGCTTTTGAGGGGAGATCTATGTCTGGTGTACAGGGCATTGTCAGGCCCTAATCTGATGGACTTCCTGCATATCCACAAAACAAACAGTACCAGAATTACCCATTCTAAAGACTTAACTCTTGCCTGTGATATAAATCGGACCTCCTGGAGACATGGGTATACTGTATATGCCAGAGACTATCCTGTCTATGGAACAGGTTCCCTATCCATGTGAAAAAGAGTTCCTTCCTAACCCAAATCAAGCGCAACTTGTACAATTGGATGGGAAACTGGAAATTCATCCCTGGATTGGCACCTATGTCTCTAATGGACACAGGTAACTAGCAAAATGATTCATCTCCCAGGCCCATGCTTACACTTACCAAGGATATCAGAACTTGTCAGAGATTTGGGGTGCATGGCTAGGCTTAAAAAGGCCCTTGTGGTCGTTAGCCTAGTAAATACCTATGAACCAATGAATCTATGTTCTTCTCTTCACTGTTGCAGTATTCATAACATAACGGATTCCCTGCCAAGGACGACCCAATGTCCAGCCAGTATACAAAAGCCTTTAACTACTTAGGAGTATATGAGACGTCACAAATATGCTTTCCGCGTACATCAGCCATAAAAGCAACATCTGCACGTACTGTCCACAGAACAGAATGCCCCAAAAGGACTGCCATTCCAAGGAAACAAAAAGGTGAATCATGCATCCATAAGAAAAAACAAAAACCAGGGGGATAGCAGGGAAGGATAGAATACTGCAACAGTGAAGAGAAGGACATCTATCATTATTTTACACAACTATACTATGTCCTTCTATTCCACTGTCCAAGTATTCATAACATGAGGCAGGGTACCAAAGCTCATGAGGAAACCTGGGAGGTGGAAAGGGTAGTACAGCTCTCTAAAAAGCCATGGAGAATGTCTCTAGCAAAACCAGCCCTAGCTCTGGAGATTCCATCCAACTTATAGTGTTTATTGAAGGTATGTATAGAAGTCCTTGTAACTGCTTCAAGAATGGAGTTAGTGACAAACCCTTGACGAAAGCACCAGAAGAAGCCACAGCCCTAGTAGAGTGAGCCTTAACAAAAAAGTGGAGGATCTTACCATGAGAAACATAACAAAATGAAATAGTCTTTGAAATCCAAGAGGAAATAATCTGCTTAGAAACAGGCAATCCTCCCAAAGACCTGGGATGAAAAGAAACGAAAAGCTGATCAGATTTCCTGATAGCCTTGGTTTTATCCAAATAAAACCTGAGCTGCCTATACACATTCAAGGTATCAATAACTTCTTACTAGGTGATTGTGGAGAAGGGAAAAAGGTGGGAAAATGAATGGAATGATTAAGCGACAACTCATTCACAACCTTAGGCATAAAAGAAGGGTAAGTACGCAAGGACACCCTGTCCTCATGGAAACCCAGAAAAAAAGGAGAAGCCATAAGAGCTTGCAGCTCAGACACCCTTGTAACTGAAGTCAAAGCTAACAACAAAACAGTGTTAATTAAATAAATACACCACAGACATATAGCGATAAACAAAGTATTTATTGTTTGAACCACAAAATTATTTTGTGGTTCAAACAGTAAGTACGTTGTTCATCGTTATATGTAGATGGTGTATTTATTTCATTCGGTTTATGTTTTTTTGTAAACAAAACAATCTTCCAAGAGCAATGCTGCAAAGAAGCTGCAGCCACAGGCTTCAAAAGGAGCCAAAGTCAATTTTTCCAAAACAAAGTTAAAATCCCAAGGAGGAGGAACAAGCTCCCTTGGAGGTCTAATATGTAGGACACCTTTGAGGAATTGGTTGGCCTCAAACCTAGAAGTTAAAGGAGGAGCTAAAGGCAAACAAGCAGAAATAGCTAACAAGTTGGCCTTCACAGAAGAATAGGCCAACCCAGTATTGAGCAACTCACGCAAACAGGAAAGAACCAATGGAACATCCACAGTTAATGGATTCAAGTTATGTGAAAGACATCAGACAGAAAACCTCTTTCATTTAGATAAGTAGAATTTTCTAGTACTGGGTTTTCTGACCTCCTGCAAAACCTTAAGCATGTCCTTAGGAAAAAAGGTGTCTGAAAGAAATCAAAATCCTATCATCCATAGAGTCACTTGCAGTGTCAACAGGTGGAGATGGATAACAGATCCTTTTTCTTGTGTGAGAAGGTCCAACCTGTGTGGCAATATGTGATGACTGCCTTTGGCTACATGCAGAAGAAGAGGGAGCCAATGCTGTTTTGGACAAAAGGGAGTCACCAGCAATATTTTTGGTTGGTTCTGCTGAATCTTAAGCAGGAGCTTTGGAATGAGAAGAAGTTAGGGTACGCATAAAGAAACATTCTCTTCCAAGAGAAGGACAGGATGTCTGCCTTCCAAACCAGAGGACCTGGGACTCTGGCACAAAAGAGAAAAAATTGTGTGTTCAGCGGGGAGGCAAATAGATCTACATGAGAAGTACCCCATCAATGGACAATGTCCAGAAACACGTCCCTGTGAAGCATCCATTCATGGGACTGAGATAAGGACCTGCTCAGTGTGTCTGCCACATGATTTCGACTGGAGGAGATGTACACTGCAGAGTCACCTGCTACTGAACTGCAAGTTCCCATGCCATGACAGCTAGCCTGCAAAGAGGGTAAGATTTCACCCCCCCCTGCTTGTTTACATACCAGAGTACTGTGGTATTGTTGGTAAACAGTTTGAGAGGATCTTGAAGATGTTGATGTGCTCCTTTCTTTGAGAAGGTAACCAAACCCCCTGTACCTTCATGGAGCTGAAGGCTGCTCTCCAACCTAAATCTGAAGCATCCATGAACAGCTCCTGAGAAGGAAGAGGAGGATGGAGACAGAGATCTGGGTTCAGGGCCACCTGCTGAATCCACCAATGTAGTTCCTTCTTTACATAAGGAAGAAGGGGAACCAAAGCATCTAGGAGATGAGCATGCTGCATCCATACTGTTTTCAGGAACCACTGAAACTTACTCATGTGAAGTTTAACTAATCGTAACAATAGAACAGTGGATGATATGAAACCCAGAAGTCTGGGGAACTCCCTGGCTGTGACAGAGTGTAGAGGAAGAAGACTTTGCAAGAAATAAATGAGTGACTGAGCCTTTAGAGGCATAAGGTTTGTCTGAATCATACACCCCAAGAAAACCTGACCCTCAGAAGGGGTGAGGGTTGACTTTGTGAAGTTTATGGTGAACCCCAGGCATTGCCGAAGGGAGATAGTGAAGTGTGGGTTTTGCGGCAAGATGTCTTGGGAAGATATCTGAAGTAGAAGATCATCTAAGTAAGGGAAAACTTGAATGCCTTGAAGCTTGAAAAAGAAACGTACAGGTACTAGGCATTTGGTGAATACCCATGGGGCAGCAGAAAGGCCAAAGGGCAAAGCAGAGAGCTGAAAATGCAAAGAAGAAACAGAGAAAAATAAACATTTCCTGTAAAGGGGATGAATGGAAATGTGGAGGTAAGCATCTTTGATATCCAGTAATGCCATGAAAGCCTGAGGAAGAATGAGAGGAAATAAGGTCTGAAGGGACATTATGCAGAAAGAAGGCACCTTGAAGAAGGTGCTGAGATGAGTGAGGTCCAGAACTGGTTTCCAGAAACCATCCTTTCTGGGCACTAGAAACATCCTGGAATAAAACCCTCTTCCTCTGTGGTTGAGTGGAACCTCCTGAACAGTTCCTTGATTCAGCTAGTCCTGAAGCACCTATGGGAAAAAATGCAGTTGTTTCTGGGGTGTCTGAGGAATGCACAGAAAGGGAGGAAGAGATTTCCAGACCACGACGTAACCTTTTTGAATAATGGAAAGAACCCATGTGGCCTGAATAATGTTTTTTCATGCAGGAAGAAACAAGCTAGAACTTCCACTGAGTGACGTCTCAAACCTCTTCTATCAGAGGCATAAGAAAGAAACACAGGGCTGCTATACCCAGCTGAATGCCCATTCACAATTGCCATATAGCTGAAACACCTGATGTTCATAAGGGTCATTTTCATATATGCCATGTGCCTCTGATACAAGGGGTTTGAGAGGTTACTCAGTGAAAGTTCTAGCTTGGCTGGAGTTTTCATTTAGTTTTTACTGATCAGTTTTTCTGTGTGACCTTCTCACTCTTTGTTTTAGTTTGTTAGTTGGGATATTTTGCAGTCACCCTAATGGTGATGGACATCAGCTGGGTATAACAGCCCTGTGTTTCTTATGCTTAGTCAACACTCTGCTTGTGCTGTCCTGATGAGGTCATAACAAGGCTGAAATATGCATAGCCACAGCTAGTGGGGTTTGGCTTTACTTCATTAAATTGTACATTGAAATGACTTAAAAAGGAATAAGTCATGGACATTCAGAATCACCATCTAGCTGAAACACCTGAAGTTCATAAGGGTCATTTGCATATATCCCATTTGCCTTTGATACAAGAGGTTTGAGAGGTCCTCCAGTGGAAGTTCTAGCTTAGCTGGAGTTTTCATTTAGTTTTTACTGATTGGTTTTTCTGTGTGACCTTCTCACTCTTTGTTTTAATAAGCAGGAAGAAACAGAGAAAGACAAAGGGAAAGAGGAATAGGACTGTGGCAGGAATGGTAGTCACAGACTACCTGACTTGTCAGGAAAGGGCTGCTTCTGGGTAGGAGCGGACTGAGAAGTCTTCATAAGATCATACGATTATACGAGGTTATGAGGCTATTGGCACTGAGGCCCTTATAAGCCTAGCCAAGAGTTTAGCCCATGTTTAGACAAGTCAGCACCAGAAGCCACTGTCTAGCAGGGACACGGGTGGAATCCTAGGGGTATATTTTCTGTTTCCCATCCAGTTATCCAGGTTGAGGCCACATGTGCGAGTTACTCGAGTGGAGCCTGACTTGCAGATATGCAGCAGTCCCATCAAGGTGGGGTCCGCGATCACCTTATATGCCAGAAAGAGGTCACCTCTGAGTAGTCTGCATGAAAATGAGTAGATGTTTAAGGCCCTGGATTCTCCTGGTGAGGAACCTCTGTGGTCTCTCCAGCTACTGCATGTGCTTTGCAAGGTACATGCTGAAAGGGGCATTGTACTCAAAAATGGGCCTTATAAGGAATGAATACACAGATGTTATGACCTCCTTGTCCCTGGCTGAGATACCCTTACGTATGAAGTGGACCATGAAGAAGGCTTTCCATACAATGGAAGCAACATGGTGGTCGAAAGTCAAGTTGCTATCAACCTGGGTGCCAAATCCCTCATGACTGATTGTGTGCTTAGGATGTTGTTATTAATGTGATAATTTGTGGGGACATCACTCTCCCCAAAGGGGATGATGATGCATTTCTTGTTATTCAGCTTGAGGACATGTTTCTGGCACCAGCCATTTGTCTGAGTGAGACCCTCTTGGAGGATGTCTACATCAGTAGGGGAATTGATGACAGCACCCAGCTTGCAGTCATCTGCAAAATTGGTCAGCCATAGCCCACTGGCTTTGGCCTGCACCTCAGAAAAGTATATCCCATATAGCAGAGACCAAACTCTGGGGTATGCTGCTTGTTATGGGTCTACTGTTTGAGGTGGCTTCCCCTATTTTGACTAGGTGGGTTTTATCAGTGAGCCAATTTGCTACCCATCTGGTAACATATGGATTGCTGCCTAGTTGAAAGAGTTTATCTATTATGCCTGAGTGGGGAATACTGTCAATGGTTTTGGCCAGGTCAAGGTAGGCAGTGTGCACCATCTCCCCCCTCATCCATGGCTTTGGTGACTGTCTCAAAGAAGTTGACCAAATTTAGCAGACATGACCTGCCCTTGATAAAGCCAAATTGTGTGGGATTGAGTGTTTGCAGGTTGCCAATGTCCTTGTTAATGAGGCCCATGATAAGCCGTTCCATTGCCTTGCAGATCAGGCTAGTTAGGCTGATGGCTATATAATTTCTCAGATCGGTGGATGCTCCACCTTTGTGTAAAGGGATGACAGTGGCTCTCCTCCACTCAGTTGGGATGAAGTCGGTAATCAGGCCTTGGTTGAATAGGGCACCTAGTGGTGCTGCAAGTTCCTGCCAGACTTCATGTAGGATGCAGCATGGGATGTTATCAGGTCCCATGGAGGCTGTATTTTTTGCCTTTGAGAGAGCAGTGATGACATGTTCCTTAGATATAAGGGGAAGGGGGCAGGTACTGGGGATGTCCTGATTTACTGATGGGGGAGACAGAGGAGTGAAGACTTCACTGAGTCTGTCAGCCAGCAAGTTTGCTTTATCTATGGCATTTGTATATGTGGTGTCCTTGACCACCAGTTCTGAACAGATCTGGGTGCTTCCTTTGAGGTTGCGGACATATGTGAAGAAGGCCTTATGATTGTCTCTAGTAAATGTGGCCAATTTAGACTCAAAGTTTGCTTTGGAGGATTTCACTAGTGCTCTAATTTGCTTGTTCAGGCTAAGGAGACATTGCTTCCATTTGGGCACCTCCTCCTTCTTGGTAATGGACAGCAATTTTTTCCTTTTGTTATAGAGTTTATTTATTGCAGATGTCCACCAGACAGGTTTACTCTTCCTTGCTGAGGATGGTTTAGTCCTGTTGAGTATTCCTGATTCCATGCATGTATATAAATGCTTGTATGACACTAAATATGCAGAGCCAACTGATATTGCCAACATCCTGGCAGATAGGTTCAGTGCTAACTTTACCCCCCTCTCACCCCCTAAAGGGCCCATCTTTATACCGGAAGAATGCAAAGTTCCTGTAATCACGGCTGCACAGGTAAAAACTTCACTCTCCAAAGCCAAGAACACAGCATCCATGGGACCTGACAACATCCCAGGCTGCCTTCTACATGAACTACAAAATGAACTGGCACCCCACCTAAGTACCATGTTCAATCATAGCCTCACCTTAGGCTTCATGCCCATTGAATGGCACACCATGACAGTTATCCCACTCCACAAAGGAGGGGGGGCCTCAACAGACCCCAGAAACTACCGCCCCATTAGCCGGATGAGCCTCGTCTGCAAGGCCATGGAACGTATCATCATGGAACTCATAAACAAAGACATTGGAGATCTCCAAACCCTGGACCCCACACAGTTTGGGTTTGTAAAAGGCAGATCATGTCTCCTAAACCTGATAGACTTCTTTGAAGTAGTCACTAAAGCCATAGATGAGGGTAAGGTGGTTCACACAGCCTATCTTGATCTTGCCAAGGCATTCGACACCATCCCCCACTCTTTAGATAAACTCACTAAACTAGGTATTAATCCCTATGTCACAAGATGGGTTGCCAACTGGCTTACTGAAAGAACCCACACTGTGAAAGTAGCAGACTCCAAATCAGACTTCAGACCAGTGACAAGTGGAGTACCACAGGGTTCAGTCCTGGGTCCTCTCCTGTTTGGTATCTACTTCTCTGAAGTACAGGCTAACCCAGAAGGTCTTTGGCTAACTAAATTTGCAGATGACTGCAAACTAGGAGCCATAATTGAAACTCCTAATGATATGGAAATCCTACAAAAGGGCCTCACTGAGACAGATGCCTGGTGTCAAAGACATGGTCTCAAGTTCAATGCCAAAAAGTGCATTGTCATCCCCTTTGGTAAAAATTCTGTACCCATGAACTACCACATAGGCGGTAGTCTACTTAACACCGAAAGTGTGATAAGAGACCTTGGGACACAGGTGGACAGTAGTCTCTCCTTTGATAATCACATCACCAAAGTGGTCAGGAAATTCTTCTACGTGGCACACCTCATCACAAAAGGTTTCTCATCCAGAAAAAAAGAGGTCATTGTTCCCCTCTACTCATCACTCATTAGACCCATTATAGAGTACAATGCCCCTTTTGGTATGTACCTCACAAGACATCTACAACAACAGGAAAGACTGCAAAAATACCTCACAAAGAGGATTACTGGCCTCAAACAGATGCCTTATGCAGACCGTCTAAAAAAACTCCAGCTTTACTCCATCGCATATCGCCTACTCAGAGGCGATCTCTGCCTAACATACAAAGCTATGTCAGACCCAGAGCTGTTGGACATGCTCCACTTAAAGAAATCCCAATCCCTCCGAGCTACACGCTCTAGGGACCTAAACCTTGTCACCACAATAAACAGAACATGCTGGAGGGATAGATTCCTGTCCCAGAGACTTCCCATACTCTGGAACAGACTACCTATCTATGTCAAACAGAGGTCCTCATTAGCACTCTTCAAGAAAAATCTTGATGATTGGATGGGTAATAGGCAATTCACCCTGGGGATCACTTCTGTGGTTCTGCTTGACAGGGGCACAAGAAAATAATTTTCTTGGGTGGCGAAAGCCAGGGTACATTTTTGGCTAGGCTTGTATAGGCCCTAGGGCCAATAGCCTAGTACCTACCTATGAACCTATAGTGCTTTGGTGTATTTTTGGATACTGGTACCTGTTCCTACAAAGGGGGATGGGGCTGTGAAGCTGTTTATACCATCCCTCAGGAGGCAGCAATCAGCTTTGGAGAGGTTTTTAAGTCTGGTCCTAGCTAGAGGGGGGTTTGAGGAAATGGTGACTTCGAAAGTGACCACTGTATGGTCAGATCTTACTAAGGAGGATGACACTATAGGGATGCTGCAATGGTTACCCTTGTTGGTTAATACCACGTCCAAGATATTATCACCTCTTGTGGGGGTATTTACTAGCTGTTCCAAGGCATTTGCATTGACAAAATCAAGGAATCTCTGGGCATTTGTGTTCTGGCATGAGTAGTTCTTTCAATCTATGTTTGGGAAGTTAAAGCCATCCAGGATGAGGTAAAGGGTGGAATCTTGATAGATTTGAGCAGGTCTAGACAGTTGGATTGGGCATCTTGAGTAAGATTTGGGGGCCGGTGGCTAGCTATGATTTCAATAGGGGTCTTGTCATTGGTTAACTGCACCTGGAGTGTCTCCTGTGAGTTATTCTGTTTGACCAGCCTGGAGGTGTGTATGTAATTGAAACTCCACCTCTTTTGGCTTTACTGCGCACAGTTTGGGGTCTGAATGTATGATAGGATGAGTAACCAGGTAAGGCTGCAATGCTTTCTGCAGCTTTGAACCAGGGTTCTGTGACTGCACAGATGTCAGCATTTTCCAGGGTTAAGAATGCTTGCAACAAGTGCATTTTCATGTTGAGATGCATAGCATTTAGCAGCATGACCTTTAATTTGTGTTTTTTTTGAAATTTTTATGTTAATAGTTTTAACCTCATCACTTTTCCTAAAAAAGGCACTATGGAGGAGGCAACAGCCTTTGCCAGATGCCTGAAGCCCAGGTAAGACAGATGCAGGCCATCTCTGGCAAAACATTGTGGTCTGTCGATCATATCTTCCCAGGCTGTCAGGTACTGTATCCCCCTGGAATGACACCAGAACCTAAGCCAATTGTTAAAGTCAATCATTTTCTGTTTGTATTGAGGCATCATTCTGGGTGTCAGCAGAATGATGCTTAAGGCTAGGGACATACCTGCATGGGGAACATAATCAGTGAGCTCAATCATGTCTCTCTTCATACAGTCCGGAGAGGTACATCTCAAGTCATTCATGCCAACATGAACTATAACAGAGTCATAACAGTACCTGTTGTTGAGCGAGTATGTGATATGGTGGATTCTGGCACCTGACAGACAACTAACCGTGACTTTCTCCTTTTCCAGCCTGGTGAGAGGCACATCTGTGTGTCTCACAATGGAGTCTCCTATGACTAATATGTTGGGTTTATGGTGAAGCCTTAGTGGCTGTGAAACACAGGTGTGTGGACCTGCATGGTATGTGGTGTGGAGGGCTGTTGAGATCACATGTGTTTTTGTCTCTGAAGTCTCCATTTTTTGGCTATGTTTATGTGGAGGACCCCTGCATATGTGGGTGTGTGTTATGTAGATGTGGGTGGTGTATGAGATGTAGTGATTGTACTGACAACCTTTTTGGTGCTAGATATACTGGCTTGAGGGGGTGAGATCATGGACTCTAGGTTCCAAATGTAATTGCATCTCTCACAAATTGTGTTCCTGGGTGGTAGTAATAGATGGTAGTCTGGGTACATGAGGAAGTTGCTACATTGTCTCAGGATGCCCATATCAACCAGACTGGCAGGAGAAACTGTAGGAAATTGTCCGTCCATATTTGTTAGAATGGGAGGGAGAAAGGCATGGATAGCTAAGGTGTGGGCCTAAATCCCAAGTGCTTACACCAAAACTAAGAGCTTAGAATAACACTTAACAATTTAGACAGGCTATAAACAAGCAGTTATAAATACAACAGAAAAGATGCAGTTGAACACTTTAGAGAACATGCAGCAAGTAGCAAGAAAAAGCAAGATGAAGTAACAAAGTAGTAGGAAGAAACACAAATACATATAAATAAAAGCAGCCAAATAAAGAGTCTATTTTTTGTTTGTTTTATTTTGTTTATTTTTTATTATTTATTTATTTATTTTAATAAAGTGGAAAGAGAGAGGCAGGAACAGAAGATAATTCAAGGTTAAGGGACTAAGTGGTTTGGCCTTCCCAAACGATATCTGTATTAAGTAGACTGAGCTAATGAGATTGGGCTGGGAGGAGTGTCTCAGATCAAATTTACAGTGGGGGCGGGCAACCACAAACGCCACCAACTTTAAAAACACAACAGCAGTTGGGTGGGAGGGTGAGAGAAACAAATTTCAGCACAGATCAGAAAACAAAATTTGGCTAGCAAACATATAAATAATTCAGTCAAGCAAAAATAAAGACAGTGCAGAACAGTGAACAGTTAAAGTTCAAAAAATAGACTTATCAGATCTATATTTCCAGATTGTTTGAGAAGCACTCTCAGTCAGGCACAAAGAGATCCTAGCAATGAGATGCAGGAATTCACACAAAGGTGATATATTTATACCAGCAAGACAAAAGCCAAGCCTTGAGACAATCATCTAACACATAAGCTGTTAGACCAGATTTTCCATGCTGGAGTAAGTTCACTACAAACTTTCAGAGAAGTAAAAAATTCAGCACAGATCAGAAAACAAAATTCGGCCAGCAAATATTGGCTCATAGCCAAATTATGGAACTCACTCCCACCCACAATTACCTCCGTACCATCATGCACCAACTTCAAAACTTTATTAAAAGCACACCTAAAAACATGCTGGCTATGCCCTTGCAACTCCCACTCTAATATCATCCACCCCATCCAACTACTACCTTTCTTTCACCTCCACTAACTACCTTGATGATAGCAAGCTCAGATGCTCATAAGCCTAGTACTTATTATACAGCAGGAACTTCTCATTGTTACATTTGTTAATGCCTGTTATATACTTCACAGATAAAGATTCTAGTTGTCTACTGATGTACTATGTTCTTCATCTGTAAATATGTTGTAAGTAATTTCTATGTTAAATTGTTAATCACTATGTAATCCAATGTAACTACTGTCTGTTTATTTTACTGTGGAGCTTTTCTCCCCGGGCCTCCACTGAAAATGGACCCACGTCCAGTCAGACACTCCCGGTCAACAAATTTAAATAAATAAAATAAATAAATAAATAAAATATATAAATAATTCAGTCAAGCAAAAATAAAGATAGTGCAAAGCACTAACAGTCAAAGTGCAAAAAAATATACTTATCAGCTCTATATTTCCAGATTGTTTGAGAAGCACTCTCAGTCAGGCACGAGAAGATTCTAGCAGGTGGAGGAGACCTCCTTCTACACTGGAGTAAGAGCCTGTTTATGCACAAAGGAGTCTTGGAATGATAATTTCTGTGAGATTTAGGTACAGGTGAGACAAAAATGGGTTTCAAATCCTGGAGCTCCTTACCTTTCTCCTGGAAAAACTTAAATAAGCCAGCTGCAGCACACCCAAACAAAGCTGAGTTATCCAAAGGAGCATCAAGTAACTTAGCTTTAATGTCATATGGCAGTGGTTGAAGTCGTAACCATGAATACTTTCTTAAAACAAAGTCTGATGCAGCTGTCATAGAAGATGCCTCTGCTGCATCATAACTGCACTTAATTGAATGCCTTGAAACCCGAGAAGAAGCTCCTAGTAAAGACAAGGCATTAGTCTTCCCTTCTGCCTTAGGAAGATCAGAAATGACTTGTGTGGCCTGTGATAAAACAGCCAAAGCATATCTGTTCATATGGGTCTGGGAATTTGTAGCTCAGAAAGCTAAGGTGGCAAAAGTGTAGCCCTTATTCCCTAGTCTTTCCAAAGTCCTGCTTTCCTTATCAGAAGGGATAAGTTTACTAGATGGCGGCAATCTGGAAGGTTTATCCGAAGCCACAGAAACCACAGCAGGATCAGCTCATGGACATCTAAAAAGAAACTTGCTGTCTTCTGGCACCTTGTAAAAGCAGTCTAGCTTCTTAGGGGCTGGGGGCTGTGAATCTAGAGATTGGGATGCTGAAAAGAAAGCATCCAATAATGCAGGCAAAACTGGAGGAACAGCAGAAGGAGAAGGAGACTCCATTTGCAGTAGGTCATAGTACCTCTTCTGCACATCACTAACTTGGGAATTATCCCTTTTGAAAAACTCCCTCATTTTGGAAAAAGTTTCCCCAAAAGTAAGCTGTTCAATAGGAGAGTCAATACTATTAAATTCCTCTTCCAAGGAAGCATACTCCAGAGGAGAAGTAATTTGAGTGGAATAGGCTAATGATTCATTATCTGAAGAGAAATCATCATCAGAATCCTGTTCCCTAATTCTCTTCTGTGGTGAAGATGTCCAAGGCGGAGTGGGGACAGAGATACCAGAAGGATGCTTAAGTGCCATAAGGGCATCAAATAAGCCCTTGGTAAAACTCTGCCATTCACTTTGTGGATCTTTGGTTGCAATGGTATGTTTTGTTTCTTTTTAACGTGCATGTACACCTTATGGAAAGTGGAAGGGCCTGATGTCAGCCTACACTTGACAGTAGTAGCCAGGACTTCCTCCCTAACTAATATTTGAGGGACCTCCCTAGGGCCTTCTGAAATAATGAGTCTCAGGTTTCCTCTGTGTATCTGTAGTGGAAGTCTCCAAGGACATGCCTGTCATTGGATCCATAGCGGCCTCTGAACTGGTTCAAGCAGAGAAATTCAACACAAGGACCAGACAGATCTCTGAGCCTTCATTGGCATTGAGAGAGATGCCCAATACAATAGGCACAGCCAAAGAGTCAGACCTAGGCTTTTTGGCCTTTCTCATCACTGGTCACTCGGTAGAAGACCCAAACGTACTCTCCATAGCATCGTTTGCTAAGCATTTCAGACACTGATTTTTCAAGATAAATCACTAGAGAGAAAAGCCAACTTTTTAAAATTTTATGATCGTGACTAGGCCCTAAGCATAACAAGCATTGCTTGTGACTATCCTTATGTAGAATTTGTCTTCCACAATGGCAACTGCCTTTCTTGGATGACTTAAAAAACTCACAACACTGTAATAATAAGAAGATAAAAGAAGAAAACTGCAACAGGGTACTTATCTGAAAAGGCTTGATACAGTAGCAAACGACTTGGGCATGCAGACCAATGGTTGAATATGGCATTCAGACTGGCGGCAAAGAAATTCTGAGGATAGTACATGTGGACATTACATTTATGGCTGACTTAGGCAGACAGCATATGTGCGACGTCTTAAGTATTCCTAAGCAGTTAAAGGCTTTGGTATACTAGACGGATGTTGGGTCACTCTTGGCAGGGAATCCCTCATGTCATGAATACTGCAACAGTACAACAGAAGGACATTATACCAGCAGACTTGCTACATAAAAGTGGACATGTAGTGTTGCCATTTTGCTGAAAAGAAACTACTACGTTACTGTAGATGTTAATATTTTGTCTGTAAATACCCAGATATGATGTATGAATAAGAAAGCACTACTATAATGATGGTTTGTTACTTATAATGTATGATTATATTTGTTGTATGTGCATAGGATCATGGATGAAAAAGGTTTTGGGACAAGATCACCTACCTAGCTAGCAAACGATAAATAGGAAAATAACCAAACATTACATTTCATCATACATCTGAAATACTTTTATATTGTGTTTAGGTTTTAGCTATAGACTTAGCTGAGGCTGATATGGGTATTTTTTGGATCAGCTCATTTGCCTGCTGTCTGCCTGGAAAGGCCCACCAAAAAATTGGCTATATTTGAGCTGGCATTTAACATCCAAGAATAGCATGATTTTTTTTCTTTTGTTTGAAGTTGGAGGAAAAAATAAGAGAGGCCGATTAGCAGCTTACCTCAATGAGATAAAACATGTACCATCTTGGGAAGCAAAGTAGAGTTTACCAAAATGGTAATCCTATATTTGTGGAAGATAATAACGGACTCTTGCAGGGGTACAAATCTCAAAATATTGCTGGTGCAGCTAATGATTACCAAAAAGATGACTATCCACATACAAAACTTTATTTCAGTAGAAAGGACTGGTATGGAGCTGGTCTGGATAGGACATGCCAATGAGAAGTGAATCCGCAGATTAGGGCAACAGATAACTGGGCAAGATTTAGATGACCTGTATTTAAAACTACTGCAGCATTACACTAAGATTAATCTGTAGCAGAAGTAATGCAGAATAAAGCTAAATTCAGCAAGTAATAGATTTCAATGGATAAACAAAATTAGTTTATCATTATAGTATGTTTCAAAACTAAAATATTATTTCTCCTTTTGTTGTAGTCAGCAACAAAGTGAGGCATAAGGATATGAAATCATTAAATGCTGCAGGTTATACAACTGCCATACTTAAAAAAGCCAAAAAGGGCTACATTGCCTGCAGCAGGTGACTTTGTAAAATAAAGTACTATTTGCAAATTACTGAGAACAAATACCAATGTAAGCAAATAAAAAAAAAATATATTTTTTACATTAAATTACAGCTGGAAATACAATAATATTTAAAACGCAGAACAGTTCTAAACTTTTAATTGTATGCACCTTTTTTGGGAAGAGGGTGTTTTTAGCCACAAACTCATGCAAAAATCCAATATCTTTCTTAAGCAATTTGTCTTTTCTGTCAAAAAGTTGCCAGTTTTATTTCAAAAATATGCAGAAGCCAACTGATTTTGAAGCTACCATTTAACAAATTTCCTTGAGCAGAGAAAGTACTGTAGTGATATATATGCTTGTATACATATTTATAGTAAATTTTCTGACATAACTAAGTTTATATGGGTGCAGACACTCACATGCAATTAAACATACATCAACACATACAAATACATGCAGGCACATGCTCACGCAATTACACTGCAGAACAAATTGTAATGGTTCTTTATTTTCTATATTGCTTTGGTTACAAAAGACCCAGAAGATCCAATTTAAGAAAAAAAAATGCAAGATTGCTCCTAATCTGCTGTTTTCATGAGAATATAGCCTCACTAATACATCAGCAGACTTTCATTTTCTAAAGGTGCATTCTAATAAGTAATGGGATACTGTTTGACAGCAGGATCATAATGAATAATACTGCTAATGAATACGTAATGAATACCATTTAGATAATGGGAATAATGTACATCATTACTCTATTGGAAAAGAAAACTTCTCCAGCAGGATATTAATGTACAGGCATTGTCTAGTAAAAACAGGTCTGCGTCTTCACAGCAGAGTAACAAAGTGTAGAACATGAAGAACAGTGAAGAACAAATTAAAAAACGGAAATCACCAGCATTTTCCTTATGCTCAATAATGTGGCTGAAATGCCATGATTAACGAGCAGAAAAAGTAATAATCCAAAAATATTATTATTAATAATAATAATAATAATAATAATAATAATAATAAAATCAAAGAAAAAATAAAACTACACCAGTGAAAGCAACTGCAGTAGTTACAAGGCCTTGTCATTTCTCTTCCCCTAAAAGTGACTCTTAGAAAGCTGAGCTTAGTGAACATGAAGAAGAAAAAGAAGTTCAACATCAAAAATAACTACAACAGCAGTTTCAATGATATCATGAGTGTGAGGCTCAGGCAAAAATGGTTTGTAAAGCAGCAGGAGGTCTTGATATCTCTGGAATTGGAGATCTAACACTTGCAAGAAGCTTCTGTATAAGGAGGCAAGTAGTGCTGAAGAGCAAGATAACAAAATCTAGAGTTCAAGACAAGAGATTCCAAAGCTGAAAATAAAGGTAGACGATATACAGATCAGAAACAGGTGGGAGAATGTCCACTTGTATGAAATACAAGAAATAATGTTATTTATTTATTATTCCATTCGAGTGATTCAATGGGAAGAAAATGGAGGGTTTCTAGAATGTTGAGATGATTTTGAAGACTAAGTTAATTAAGCAATAATCCATAACTGTGAGTGGATAAATCCTGATACACCTACACATCATGACTACTATACAATGACTTAAGAAAGAAATTGCTCACCTTTCTTAAATAATGTCTTTGTATTATGGTGCTGTAGTATTCCTTCTCATTCTTTCTTTTTACTGATGTACTGTGCATGTGTATGGGAATTATGTTCCCATTCTTGCATAGTACATCAGTACAGTGCAATGCAGGGGAAGAAATGCAGAACAGAGAATTTCCGTTGCTTTTTTTACTGCCAAAATTTTGTGAGGGAAAGTGCAGAAATACAAGGAAAATTATATATGTTTCTGATTCTTTAGTTTTGCAGAATGTGCCTTATTTTTCTTGTATTTTGCTCTCTCCCACTGCATATACCACTAGAAAGTCTCGGCACTCAATGGTACTTCAGCAGCCAGCCTTTTTTCTTTTGATATATTCTCGCTTTACAATGGGCTTGCTGACTGGGCTGTCCAAACAAAATGCTCATTTTTGAACAGTAATGAGCAGACATTGTATAACTATAAGTATGCAATCAAAATGTATTATTGCTGAAAAATGCCCACATTCTTTGGATAGAGCAATCACTTTCCCATTTTAAGTCCATCATTACCAACTGACAAAGTCCCAGTGGCTGTAACTATTAAAACAAATAATTACAGCCAACAAGATCTCTGCCCCACAAAGTACTGAGGTCAAATTCAACTGTTAGAAGGGAAGAAGAGAAATGTCCACCCTCACCAAAGGTAAACATAATAAAAAAATAAACAAATCAGTATTATACAAATTCTGTCA
This sequence comes from Protopterus annectens, assembly GCF_019279795.1. Taxonomy (NCBI): domain Eukaryota; kingdom Metazoa; phylum Chordata; order Ceratodontiformes; family Protopteridae; genus Protopterus; species Protopterus annectens. Next base: position 1,593,092,975 of record NC_056739.1, read on the forward strand.
TGCATTTGTTGCTAAACCAGAAGCTTGTGTGTTAGCAGCTAAAATAAAATGTGACAGCTTACGTATTTTATTAATTCAAAATTAAGATGGAGTTTTGTTTATTTATTTCAACACTTGCAAAGTGCTACCATCTAGTGCAAGTTATATTAATGTGGTTTGAAGCTCTATTTCAATGTTTCTTGCAACATTTTATTCACTATCCAGTTACCGTATTTCAAGAAATGCTAAGCATTATCATGATCATGAAGCAGGTCACATAAGCACATTATAGTTAATGACCTCACATTTGCATAGACACCATCCACCTCCTTTCACAGACCTAGTATAACAGATATTTCCACTTCAAGGTTTCAAGGTACTCTTATTTTATAAATAGCTCTGTATGCGGCCCTAATAATTTTACTGCCATGGTGCCCCCCCCCCCCCCCCCCCACAACCACACACATGAGTAATCATGGGCAATCTATATTTAAAATCTTACCTAAAGCAGATTGGTATTTGTAAGATTTATTTGTGTACGATCTGTTACATACATTTTATATATATATATATATATATATATATATATATATCATACTTATTTTGTTTTTATAGGCAACTTACTGTTAGCTCTGAGGTATGTTCTTCATCTCTGCTACATGAGCTGGTAAAAGCTTTAAATGTTTCACTGTTTTGCTTATGTTGTTCAACTGTTGCCCTTATAACCTGTTTTCAAAGCAAAAATCCATAGTGAGTTTTATGTCCACCATTACCTTTACATATTCTTAAAATAGAGTGAATAAATAGTGTTACTAAATACATAATACAGAAGTACATACTGTCCAGCCCACACACACATATACATTATAGTTCAGACACACTTAAGACGGAAGTAAAATAAACAAAATATTTTCCTTATTATTAGAATGCCACTTACCACCTGGGAATTACAAACCTTGACATATGAAACTACATGTAAATGTATCTGCTACATCAGTTAATAGATTAGATTTGCACAAACAGAAAACTATTAACCTACATATTGGAAAGGGACTCAGATCCTGGGGCAAACATGCCTACAGTTTCTTTCTCAGTATTCATTTCTAAGTTGATTTATACTGTTCTCTGTTTCTAAGCATATGCAAAGAGTTTACATTTTATTATGCTTCTTTTGACATGGTACACTATTACTGTTGCAGCTACACATATTCTAGTTCTATAAATTCGCTTTTCACCATTGGAACAAATTAAATTTGAAATGCATTTCACTGTTATGCTACCTCAACAGAATCTGACAATCGGATACACAAGTCAGCTAGATGCATCTTCAATTACTTAAGTGAAACTTAAGCTATATAAGTTACCTGTCTAATGTTAGCATTTTTGCTATCTCAATGACATTCTTTCAGCATTTTTCTGACCTGTGAATGAAAAGCTTTGGATACAGTTTATGGCCACTGGCTACAGACTCATCTCTGATGTTTGGTTTATTTAAAGCAGTTTCATTTCTCTAAAGATCCTTCCCCATTTACTAAAAATCAGAAATAATGGAATCTACTTTATAATATTTTAACATAAATTTAAATCCTAGATAATCTGCAGTACACTGAAGTTTAAAAAAACTCTAGTACACAAGTTTCCGAATACAGCTCTAAAGAATGAATGAACACTTATTTTAGACAGCACTCATTTTTAACATGAAACCTACACAATAATTCTTCATAGTTCTACTTAGTGCTATGTATCTTCACCTTTGTTACTAAGACACTGTGGAAACATGGGCTATTCCGATAAATATAAGTGAGTCATATTCTAAGTCCCACTAATAGTGCATATCTGTCTTGCAATAAATATGTGACTGCCTTCTGCTGCCAAAATCAAAATAAGATTCTTCGTTTTTACATGGACATTTCAGTGTTATTTGTTTATTTTAAATTAGACTTTCTTTTACCAGCACTGAGTATTTTTACAGAACAATTTTAGCCATGTCACTGCTACTATGATCTTTTAAATTTTGTGACACAGAAGTGATAAAAGCAACGTCCAATGTCAGAGCAGACCAAGATCTAGCACAGACCATTGCAAACAATAAACTAAAGATATCAGCACAGACAGAAAAAACTTACTAGATATGCAGATAAATATAAAGGAAAAGTACAAAATATGCAATTTACCAGTGACCCAAAAAAGTTGTATAGACATTTGGGAAACAAGGCAAGAGGAATAGAAACACCATCCTGTGCAGCATAACAAAGATGGTGAATGGATAGAAAAAATAAAAGAAAGAATAAGAAGGCCAAATGTACAGGATATGAAATGGGATGAAGTAACAGACAGAGAAATTGAAATAAAATTAACAAAAGCTCCTAACTGGACCCTCCCCCAGCCCAGAAGCAATACCTAACTTTTGGCTAAAAGTATTAACATCTTTAGGAGACGATTTAGCCACGAGTAAGAACTATTTATATGTGCACCCTGAAGAGATGACAACCTGGTTAACAAGAGGAAAAATGATACTTTATTTTAAGAGTGAACCTGCAAGATATCCTAAAAATTATAGACCAGTAAGCCAATTATGAATTGAAACTAGTCTCCGAAACAAAGGGAAACCACAACGCCTTCTACAGTTATGTCAGGAACCTCCACGACAAAGTCCAGGTTTGTTCAGAATCTGTACTCAACAGTATCACCTACACTGATCCTGTTGACTTAGCCAGCCTGTTAGTAGATAGCTTCAGTGCAAACCTCACCCCTCTGTCCCCCCAAAGGCCCTTTTGACATCCCCGATACTTGTCCCGCACCTCACATTTTCATAAATCAAGTGTTAAAGGTTCTATCCAAGGCAAAGAACACATCTTCCATGGGACCTGATAGTATCCCAGGATGTATTCTGCACCATCTCAAGCAAGAACTGGCTTTGCCATTGAGCACCCTATTCAACCACAGCCTACGTACAGGCTTCATCCCAGCAGAGTGGATAACTGCCATTGTCAACCCCTTGCACAAAGGCGGTGCCACTACTGACCCTGGAAACTACTGCCCCATTAGCTTGACAAGTCTGATTTATAAAGCCATGGAGCATAATATTATGGATGTCATAAACAAGGACACAGGCACTCTTCAAGCACTTTACCCCACCCAGTTCGGATTCGTCAAGGGCAGATATTGCCTGCTGAACCTGGCTGACTTCTTTGAGACTGTCACCAAGACCCTGGATAAAGGAAAGTCAGCAATACATACAGCTTACCTTGACTTGGCCAAGGCCTGTGACACAATCCCCCACTTCGGCATCATCGAAAAGCTAACACAATTTGGAGTAAATCCCTGTCTCATCAGGTGGGTGGCCAATTGGCTCACCAACAGGACCTTCAAGGTTAAAATAGGTGCCTCCACCTCTGATAGCAGTCCTGTCACTAATGAAGTTCTTCAGGGATCTGTCCTGGGACCCATACAGTTTGGCATCTACTTCTTTGAGGTCCAGGCAAAGACAAAAGGCATCTGGCTGACCACGTTTACAGACGACTATAAGTTGGGTGCTGTTATCGACTCCTAAAATGGTGTTAACATACTGCAAGAGGGTCTCACAGCAGTTAATGACTGCTGCCAAAGTCATGGCCTCAAGCTAAATGCAAAAAAGTGTATCATACCATTCACCAAAAACATGGCCCCTATTGATTACCACATTGACGGCAGTCCCCTAAACACACAACCTGTGGAGAGAGTCCTGGGTACTCAGGTTGATAACAAATCTCACATGCAACCATCCTGTCGTGGCAGTGGTCAGAAAAGCCTTTTACTTGGTTGTACTCATAAGTAAAGGGATAGCATCCAAAAAAAGGATTTTATTACCAACTACACTCCTCCCAAATTAGACCAATAATTAAGTATAATGCCCCATTTGGTATGTACCTCTCCAAACATCTGCACCAACTGGAAAGATCACAGAAATACCTCACAAAGAGAATCCATGGCCTCCAACACCTGTCCTATGTGGACAGGCTTAAATCACTATCAATCTACTCAGTATCATGCAGGCTGCTTAGAGGTGATCTGTGTCTTGCCTACAAGGCAATCTCGGACCCTGACCTAGAAGAGATGCTCTGTATACATAAGTCTAACTCCTCGCATACTACCCACTTGAAAGACCTGACTTTAATATGCAACATCAACAAAATCTGAGAGACAGGTTTGTCTCCCAGAGGCTGCCCCTTCTCTGGAATAGACTTCCCATACACATCAAACCGAGTACCTCGCTGACCCTCTTCAAGCACAACCTTAATGAGTTGATGGGAAACCACACATTTGTCATAGGGGTTTCACCTGTGTCCCTCACTGACGGGGGTGATAGGTGCTGACTGAGGTTTCTTTTTGGGGATAAACTCTTGGCTAGGCTTGTAAAGGCCCCAAGGCCATTAGCCTAGTAACCTCCTATGATCCTATGATAACTTACATTCCAACAATGGAAACTATACCCTGGAATTAATGCCTACAGAGTTTATAGTCATTTAGTAGAAAACAAAATCATGGCAACAGAACAAAAGGGTAACATAAGAAAGTCATATGGAACAAAGGATCATTTGCTGCTAAATAAAGTTACAATGAAGAATTATAAAAAGGAGAATAATCTAAGTATGGCATGGATAGACTACAATAAAGCATTTGGCAGCGTCCCACATTCAAGGATTAAAGAGTGCTTACAACTGTATAAGATATACCATACACTGTTTGATTACATTACAGTGACCATGAAATAGTGGTAAGCCACTTTGCAGCTTATCCATGATAAAGGATACATTATTATCCCAGGGATAAAAATTCAAAGGGGGATATTTCAGGGTGACTCTTTGTCACCGTTGCTCTTTTGTCTTGCCCTTAACCCATTAAGCTGTTTACTTAATAGATTTGATCATGGCTAAAATTTGGCTCATAGAAAACAACAAATTTTAAAGACGTCTCATCTTCATTTTGTGGATGATTTAAAACCATATATTTAATCAGATGAGGAACTGAAAGCACAACTGCAAGTGGTCAAAACTTCCTCAGATTATATAAGAATATCATTTGGTCTTGATAAATGTGCAAAAGCAACCTGTAAAGCAGGAAAGCTGCAACATCAAGAAAATCAGTCTGTGCAGGAATATGATATAAAAGAACTTGAGCAAGAGCGACTGTATAAATATTTGGGGAAATAATGAAGGAACAACGATAAAACATGAACAAAGGGGAATAAAACTTAGTAAAGAATATTTTAGAAGATTAAAATTAACATTGAAAACAGCTCTAACATCTAGGGACAAAGTCCAAGTTATAAACCAATTTGCTCTTCCTGTTCAGACTTACAGTTTTGGGGTGATTGACTGGTCCTGAAAGGTATTGAATCAGTTAGACAGGAAAACAAGAAAAATGCTTTATGCTCATCAAATAGTTTAATAAAAAAAAGCAATGCATATCAAGATTATATATTCCCCATTCTGAAGGAAGTATGGCACTCCCCAAAACTGATTACATGTATAGATTAGCAACCATAGTACTGCATACATAACTGCTGACCTCAAAAACCCAAACATAGAGAAAGTTTGAAAACATGAATTGAACAAGTCTAAGATGATTTCCCAGCTTAGTTGAGAAGAAGCATATCAATGCCAAGTGGGAATGGAAATCAAACCAGAAGTAGATAAAAATCAGGCATCAAGTGAATGTGCTAAAAAACAAAAGAAAGAATGTAAAGTGAAGGATCAGATGGGAAGGCAAGAAATGTGGAAAATGTATAAATATAGCTGAAAGTACAGAAAACTCCTGGAACAACCTTGTGTTGATCAGAATCTAATGCAGTAATGGTTAAAGGGAGGTCAATTTAAACCAACAGAAGAAATGTTAATATTGATGGCCCAGGATACATACATGCTGGTTTGCAAAGTCCATTTTACATGTTGGAGAAACAGATAAATTCAGATTTGGTAAACAGAAATGGAAACTGTCGCACATCTTGGTGCTGAAGTGTGATACACTAATAGCAGAAGACCTATATAATGAAAGGCATGCTAATGTGGCAAGACTGTTGCACTGAGGATTGTATAAACATTATAATAATGAAGTAGCTGAGAAGCATTGGAAACATGAGCCACAGGGCTTTATAGAAAATGATGAAGTTTATATCACATGGGATCACTCATTACCAACAGTTCAAACATATATTTCACAAGCTAATAAAGCAGCAAAACCAAAAACGGAAGTAAAAGCAACAAACGTTCAACGACTTACAAACCCTGGTCTGTTAAGAACAACAAGAGGCAAATCTCCAAACAATGCTGTATAATAGATAAGACCGTTAAAAACCATTTTAATAAAAATTGTTTAAAATAAGTGCTTTTGTTTTTTTTTAACCACAAAACGTCATCAGATAAATCCAAGGAAGTAAGGCCAACAATTTGTGTAAAACTCCTCAGCAGCCAATCAAAGTGTCAAAATTGAGCCAGTGCCCTCTTAAAGGCAGACTTGCATTATCTTCTTAAAGCCTTTAATGTTAACAGACTGGAAATGGAAATGCATTCATTAATGCCTGGCTAAACATCAGCTTGAAACACCAGCTGCCAAAATACTTCTCTTCTTTCTAGAAATAAGTGCCATAGGCCTCCTCTAGCCCCTTAGTGGATCGGCTCAACAACCACAAAATAATAATAATGGTCATAGAATTCTGTTACATGTTTAGCCTGGCCATTTCTGATTTTACCTTTTCATATATCATAAAGATGTTCATACATCCTTTCTTTTAAGACACGTTCAGTCTTTCTAATATAAAATGATGGAAATACCTGACAAAGAGCAGCATAAACTACACCTTTGCTGTTACAATGATATCATCCCCATATTGTCCTCTAACCTGAACATGTTGGTTGTTTATCTAAAAAGAGTCACCCACTTGGATCCACTTACAGAAAGAGCATCACCCACATTTAGTCATTCTACAGATGTTACTGGTTACATTGTAATTAAGTAGTGTACCTTCCAACATCTTCTTTAAGTTCTGCCCTCTTCTGAAAATCACCAAAGGGCATTGTGGAAGCAGTTGTAGAAGTTCTTTGTTTTCTTTAAATAAATTCCAATTCTTCTTCTATCCATCATATAGTCTGGTGGTCTTGGTAATAAAGGTGCTCCCCAGATCACCAGTTTCAGTGATAACAGCACCACTGTCATTGAGGATTTTGATGTAGTAATTCATTTTCCTTTTTGTCACCACTTCCTCCTTAATGTCAGTTAAAAACTCTTTTGGGTAAGCCCTTGCCAAAAACATGTTTTCCAATGTAGCACACTCTTCCCAGAAGTGTTGTTCCAGGGAAACCATTCTTGCAGCCCTCACAAATTGCCCCTTTACTACCAATTTCTTTTGAGCAAGGGGATGAGCACTTGAAAATGGAGGAAGGAGTTGGAGTAAGTTGGTTTTCGATATGTCCTTGAAACATAATGGCCATTATTCAAGTCCTTGGACAAAAAAACCTCCAGATAAGGAATATTGATCTTATCCTTATTTATTGTGAATTTCAAAAACTCCATGCTTGAGTTGACGTAGTTGATAAATTCCATCAGCTTCTCCTCAGTATTCTGCCAGATGATAAATAAATAATCCAGGATGATCAGTAGAGATATAGTAAATCTACAGACATTGGACCCAATCCAGTTTGATTTTGTCAAGGGCAGATCATGCCTACTCAACCTGGTGGACTTCTTTGAAAAGGTCACCAAAGTAATGGATGAGGGCAAAATTGTTCACACTGCCTACCTTAACCTGGCCAAGGCATTTGACACAATACTCCATTCGGCATTTTGACAAACTGAAGAGGTTAGGTACAAACCTGTATGTCACCAGGTGGATACCCAACTGGCTTATAGACAGGACCCAGGAAGTTAGAAATGGGGGGTCCATGTCTACAAAGAGGCCAGTCACAAGTGGAGTCCCTCAGTGATCAGTCCTTGGACTGCTCCTTTTTGGCATTTACTTCACAGAAGTCAAGGCCAATGTCAGTGGTCTCTAGCTGATTAAATTTGCAGATGATTGCAAATTAGGAACTGTCACTGAATCTCACACTGACACAAATGTTCTCCAGGAGGGGGTGATACAGACAAACAACTGGTGTCAGAGCCATGGACTAAAACTAAATGCCAAGAAATGCATAGTAGTGTCCTTTGGGAAGTCATCCTTTCCTTGTAACTATCATATTGACAACACACCCCTTAGAGTTGACCCAGTAGTCAGGGACTTAGGGACACACATAGATAGTAATCCAGCCCTTGACCATCAGGTGTCTACAGTGGTGAGGAAATCATTCTATATTGCAAAACATATAAACAATAGTATGGCATCTAAGTCCAAGGAAGTCGTTGTTCCACTGTATTTGGCATTCATCAGACCTATCATTGAGTACAATGCCCCCTTTGGTATGTACCTAACCAGGCATATCCAACAACTGGAACGTCCACAGAGGTTCCTCACTGAAAGAATACAGAGTGCAAGCAAAATGCCCTATGCAGACCGCCTCAAGGCCCTGTCCCTGTATTCTGTCTCCTACAGGCTTTTGATGGTAGATCTATGCCTGGCATACAGGGTATTGTCAGACCCCACTCTGATGGACCTCCTGCATATCCAGAAAAAAACAGCACCAGAATTACCCATTCTAAGGACCAGGGCCAGCCCGTGCTATTGGACTGCAGGACTGCAGCCCTCCCAGCTGTAAAATAAAGACAATTAAACAAAATATAAAACAAAAATAACTAAAAGAAAATAATAAAATGAACTGCGAGTCCCGGAACATCATGCATGTGCACTCGCTGCATTTTCTGATACTTGGACTGCTGGTGAACCAGTCTGAAGCACGCTCACATAATCCAGACTGTCTCCACTAGCAGTCCAGACTACAACATGTGCATCTACTTTTGCCCAGCAGTCTATGCAGTAATTCTAACTGCATAGACTGGAAGAGGATCGGACTGCAACATCCACAGGCAGGGTGGCCTCGTGGGATAACAGCAGCTCCTCGGGCACAACAGGCAGGTTCTCTCGTGGGATAACAGCAGCTCCTTGGGCATGGCAATGATGGTGCAGGATACAATGAACGAACAAGCAGGTAAGAGGTACAACGAACAATGAAGCTTTGGTGTGTGTGTGTGTATGTGATGCCCCAGTCACTACATGGTGGTGGGTAGAGAATAAGGATTGAACCCTGTACCTTGGGCCCAAATGGCAAGAGCCTGAATTCCCTACCCACCACAATTTGTAAAAAAAGATGCAGATTTTTGCCTCATATTTGTTCTGTTCCTCATAAAATCTGTGGTTTCTATATGTTTGTTTCTCAACACAGAGTTGTGCAGTTGTGCAGTGGTGCAGGGTACCATTGTTGCCTAACAGCTACAGGTTGTCCGGTTTGATTTTTGGCTGGGGTGCCTTCTATGTGGAGTCTGCATGTCCTTCCTGTGTTTGTGTGGGTTTGCTCTGGTTTCCTCTCATCTTACAAAGACATGTCTGGAGTGTTTCTTCCTCTGCCAAAAATTGTCTTTTGTTCCAAGTCTGACTTCCCTGGTTAACAAATGTTAAATAAATAAAAATGAGAAGCATTGGAATTTCAGACTTTATATTATTCAGAAAGTACATGGTAACACAAAACCTATTATTATAGCAAGTTTATAAGATGGATATTTGGAATTTGTCCCTATTTTTGGGACTGTATTCCCCCATTATTGGCTTCATCCAGGTTTTTTGTGCCAAGGCTGAGAGCTATGGTGATAACTGAACTCACTGAATATGTTTGGGGGCTGTATTCCCCCATTATTGGCTTTGTTCAGGTGTTTTGTGCTAAGATGTTGACAGCTATGGTGAGAACTGAATTCACTGAATGTAGCCATTTAAGTTTCAGTCTTCCTCTTTCATAAAATAGATGATTGATTTGGCATAGTGGTATGTTGCTGTGACTGTTTTGCACAGCGTCCTGGGTTCAATGCTTGGCAGTGAAATGTATCGTGGTAGCACAGCATTTTATTCTAGCAACTTTCCAACATTATACAAGCAATGTTTAAAATGTGTCCATGTTTTTTGGTCTTTTGCCCCCCCCCCCCCAAATTTTGGCTTTTTCCAGATTTCTTGTGCTGCAAAGTTGAGAGATACAGCTGAGTGTCAAGTAGATTTTACAAAAAGCTGAGAGCTGCAGGGGAACAAAAGTTTAGTGATGCTTATGCTGAGTCTGCTTGCATTGTTAATAGCACAACCGGTAGTGTACTTGATTTTGATGCAGAAGGCTGTGGGTTCTACTCCCGCAGTAGGTAGATGTATTGCTGATACTGTACTGTATCGTAAAGGGGGTGGATGCTGCAGTCCTTTTTGGTGAAGATACCTAGTAACTCTGAACCTGTTATCAGTTTGCCATCCATTCCCTATTGCAATTATTAGATGACTTTTACTTCTTCAGAGATTGTGCATATTTACTGATACTTTGATCATGTTTTCCCCATGAAACAAGTAGATAGTTGTTGTCAGGCTTATCATTTTTTTTATGAAACATAGGCAATTTATTCTTCAAGGGTAACAGACACTTTATTTGTAGATGAAACAATGACATATAAAGTTGTTTGCTAGCAGCAACCTGTTCATTAGTTACAGATTTCTTTAATGTGGAATTATTTAGATGACTTTTACTTCTTCAGAGATTGTGCATATTTACAGATACTGGTGGACAGTAAAAGTGTGAGCAGACTTTTATTATAGAAATGTTCTGAATTGGGCAGTTTTGTCATTATTGGTGCATGCATTTTTTCATTGTTTACTGGAAAAATGTTTTGAATTGGGCAGTTTTGTCATTATTGGTGCATGCATTTTGTTTCATTGTTTACTGGAAAAATGTTCAAAACAAATTTAAAACGCCCTCTATGGCTGTACTATATTGTACAAGGAATATAATTTAATAAAATCAAAAAGGTGTATCAAAGACCACGTGTATGTTTCATGTGCAAGGGGCCTATGATTTGAAAATAACCCAAAGTTAATCTTTATCTGTCATTGGCAAAATGTATTTTCTTTGAATGTGGGTTTCAATGAATGTGAGTTTCAGGGGCAGAGAAGTTTTAATGCTAAGTCTGTTTTCATTGTGAGATTGCATTGCTTTGTTTAGCAGATGTCTTAGTTTTTGTGCTGTAAAATCCAAAATAAAACTTTCAAATGAAGTCCAAATCATCGTAGAAGTAAAGCAGTATTCACATTAGTGTTTATGGTAAATGGGATGAACTAGCCAAGTAATGGTTCATTGGAATAGCTGAAGGGGGGAGGCTCCATTCGACCACGATTTTGTGAGGGGGAAGGGTGGCAAACTCAAAGATAGCGCCAGCTGAACTATATCACTCAACTGTCCCGATTTTCACAGAATGAATAGATTTTTGCTTCTTATTTTTGGTTTGTTCCTCATTAAATGTGTGGTTTTCTGGCAAATAATTTAGGAATTAAGTCACTAAATAATGACAGACACTGAGTTTCAGACTTCATAACCTTCAGAAAAATGCATGCTAAAGCAAGACCTGTTATTCTGTCAACTGTCTCAGTTTATACAACAATTTTTTGTACTGTTTATAAGTATATTTGGCCTTGTCCAGATTTCCTGCATTAACATGTTGAGAGGTATGTGCAAATAAATTGCTTTGAAGACTCAGGCATATCCAAACCTCTGAACTGTCCCCGATTTTGGCTCAAAATGTTGCTCTTCCCCTAATAATCCCGCTGTAAAATGGCAATTTTGGAAGAAAACGTGGAGGGTTTACAATTAAGAAATAACTGTAATAATCAGAGTTATAGATTACTTTTATTTCAGAAATGCATGCAGATTATTTTATTTCGTCAGCTGCTCATGTTAGCAGTACTAATATTAATGCAGATTCTTGTCAGCTGCTCATGTTAGCAGTACTAATATTAAAAAGGTGTCCCTTCTTTGACAGGTTCCCAGCTGTATTGTGTGGCTAATTTATATTTTTGTATCACATTTTGGTCCATTTTTCATAAAATTGTGCTTTTTGGCAAATTAGTAGCAAATCATTAAAGACTGAAGTTAGAAAATAATGACAGACATTTGTGTTTCAGATTTCATACCCTTCAGAAATTCACACTAACGCAAGACCTACTACTCTATTACCTTTCTAAGTTTATAAGAGCAATATTTAAAATTGTTATTATTTTTGGGCCTTGTCCCACTTCTATGTATGGCTTTGTCCAGATTTCTTGCTCTGAGGTTGAGAAGTATGACAAATGTGTCAGGGCCATCACAGTCAGCCAGAGACATTTCAAATTGTGACATACTTGTTGCACCCCACTGCCTCATGTAGTGTGACTCTGGATGTGTCCAAGCAATGTAAGGAGCAGTTATGCAGTGTAAATGTGCAGAGTATCTCCCCATCCATGGTAGACACAAGTACTACTTTTATTCTGTCCTTGATTTTGCAGAATGTTCGGGTTTGCCATATTTTTATACTGTTGATTTATGTTTATTATTACTCAGAAAGTGCCTGTTGCTCTGTGTTTAAGTAGCAATGCTTTAATGACCATCAGGTAAGCTTGTCTGAGATTGTAAGATGCAAGTAAGCTTTAATAAGCATACTGTTAAAGAATTGCCAACAGTGAAAGCCTTTCTGTTGCCATGCAGAAAATACTTGCATATCTAGATAATGTATAAGTCTTGAGTATTGAAATGCATATGACAGTATTTGTAATAAAGGACAGGATTACATTATTATTTTAAGAAGCTCATTACATTTGTTGGAGACTTGCAGTCATCTTTGCAGGCTTTACCTGTAAACCAAACAGAATGGCAGTCTATCGTGTGTGGTCCATTACCTGTACAGTAATCATTTAAGCAATGTATCTTGAGCTTGTTTCTTCTTTGCTTTTCATTTTTTACTTTGATCATGTTTTCCCTATGAAACAAGTAAATAGTTGTTGTCAGGCAGCAGGTCTTTTTTGGATAAGAAACATTTTTACAAGTGGGGGTATCACAGAGATTGCTACTTTCAGCATGTTACCTGGTACTTTAATAAAGCTGAATATAAATTATAATTGGAACTGGAGTACAAGGAGAAGTGGCTTGAGTTGAGTGCTGCTTGTTTTTCTTGTACTTGATTTTGACTGGCATTCCAGTTGTTGCGTCTTTCGGCTTTTCCCAGTTAGGGGTCGCCACAGTGGAACTCCGGTCCGCTGATGATTGGCAGATAGATTTTTACATGCTAAGTTGCCAGACCTGACGCACAACCTTCAACTAAGGTATGCCCATTCACGCATGTCTCCACGCAGAAGACGATCTAGCTGAGAATCGAACCAGACAACGTCTTACTGTGAGGTGACAACGCTACCGCAGCACCACCACCGCAACACTTGACTAATGTATTTAAAATGTAATTTATTTTTTCATGCCTCACAGTCTTTTTGTTTCTCTCTAGATATTAAGTAAGCTGTCATGTAGCTAATGCATTGAAATATTCTTCTACATTTCACATTGTCTTGATTGCACTCTCATAATGACGGTTTGGCACCCAGGGCAGCGTATTTAATTAAAGTTCCAGGTTTTGTGGTTTTGAGCATAGCTCCTCCCCTTTCTAGATGACCACACACCCTCCCATTGGCCCCATCCATTCAGCTGTCTCCTGCAGCCCACCCTTCGATTTGAACTCACCAGCCACCACTGCTAAGGACTTAAACCTTTCCTGTGATAGTAATAGGTCCTGCTGGGGAGATAGGTATGTATCCCAGAGACTATCATGTTTATGTAACAGGGTACCCATCCATGTGAAGCAAAGTTCCTCCCTAACTCAATTCAAGTGCAACTTGGACATCTGGATGGGAAACCAGAAATTCACCCCTGGTTTGGCAGATATGTCTGTAATGGACACAAGTAACTTGTAAATGGTTCATTTCCCAAACCACTGCTTAGCCTTATCAAGGGTATCAGAACTTGTCAGAGATTTGAGATGCATGGCTAGGCTTAAAAAGGCCCTTGTGGTCATTAGCCTAGCAAACACCTCTGAACCTATAAATATTTAAACAATACTAGTTTCATAAACTTTAATCATACTTTGATTTACGAATGGGGTCCATTCCCATCATGGTAATAAAAACCCAAAATCTTGGAGAAATTAAAAAGTTAGAAACCAGTGGCCAAGGATTTCATTTTATTATTTCACTCTGGGGAGAATACAAGGCAAAGCATGTGATTACAGCTAGCAAAATAACTCTTCCTAATCATCCATCGATAACTCCTTTTTCTCACTTTTGCACATGGGGTCGGGGTATCACTTCAACAGTGACAATAATCTAGAGCCAAGGTTTACAACACTGGGTGGCTAGCCCTGCCACAGAACTCTTCCTAATTTTAAGCTATAAGCAATCATTCTAAATGTACCAGAAATGAATGTATCTCAGCATAAGTAAAGCAATGAAATGACAGGGCTAGTCTCTTATTTATTAAGTATGACAAGAATTTTTCTACTAGTAGTAATACAAGTCAGACTGTACAAAATATGACACTTTCTCCAGTTTTTACTTTATTTCTAAAGCAGCTTAACCAGTTAACAATAGACTTTGAGATATCTCAGCGAAAACAGGAAATGGCCAGGGATATGGCTCATGTAATAACTCAGTTTTAGCATATATCTAGACAGCTATATCTATCTATACACACACACACGTATATATATATATATATATATATATATATATATATATATATATATACATATGGATTCACTTCATAATTTCGAAATACTGAAATCCTGAATTTCAGTATCTCGGATGCCGAAAATCCATATAACCGAAACCCCAGAGGCGCGAAATTTAAAATTGTGATTTTTGCACTAAAGATACTGCAAACACAAACATACATCTTCCTGTACATACACAAACACCCACCTACTTAAATATACTAACTCCGAGGTTGCACTACACAGACAAACACACAAAAACACAACCACACAAGCTACATTCCCATTGAACACACACATCACACTAACAAAACACACAGACACACACTAAAACCCTACCCAAAACACGTAAAACACAAACACTTACCTACATCTCCACCCACTCACACACCGCAACACCAGAACCTCTAATTCAAAATCTCCTAACTTCTGGATTTTGAATTTCGCGCTTCTGGGGTTTCGATATTTTGGACTTTTGCCCTTCTGGTCTCGAGCTACTGAAATTCGGGATTTCAGTAGTTCGAGGTTCTGAAGGGAACCCATATATATAAATAAATAAATAAATATATATATATATATATATATATATATATATATATATATATATATATATATATGCATATATCTACTTATGTACGTATGTATGTATACATATATATATATATATATATATATATATATATATATATATATATATATATATATATATATATATATATATATATATATATATATGGGTCTACCTGATAACACCGACATGCCAAAACACCGACAACAAAATAACCGACATGAAAAAAACAAAAAAAAAGTTCAAAAATGTGAAACTTCACATGCCCGACAAACCAAAATCCTGAAATCAACAAAACAAATACCTTTCCAGAAAAACACACACACAACACAAGCACACCAAAAACCTTACAAACCTACACTAAACCTTACATACACAGCTATTTATGCACTAACCTTAACCCAAACCCTAACCCTAAGGTCCGTCACTATCGCACACTTACCTTAACCGTACCCTAACCCTAACTCACTTAATCCTCCCCATACCTCAAGTCTGTCACCATCGCACACTTGCCCGCACCCTAACGCTAACTCACTTAACCCACCTCTAAACCTACACTCCATCACTATTGCACACTTACCTGACCCACACCCAACCCTAATGTCCATCACTATCACACACACTTACGTTACCCACACCCTGACCCTAATGTCCGTCCCTTTCACACACTTACCTTAACATGTTGGTGTTCTCAGTGTAAGGATTCTCAACTGTCGGTCTTCTCCATTGTCGATCTTCCGGTGTCGGTGTTCTCATTGTCAGCGATCTGCGATTACGGTGTTTTCAGGTAGACCCATATATATATATATATATATATATATATATATATATATACTTTTACACATATATATCTATGTATGGGTACTGGTTAAAGTAGTTATTTGTCAAAAAAGGAATCATCAATATCTTTTTGATTGAATTCCATTTCATTGGGTGCAAGAATGCATGAGATGTGTGGTCTGTTTCCTATGTTTGTGAATGTGTTTTTGAAGAATATCTGTGTATATGTGGATTTATGTGCGAGAGAGAGAGAGACAACTTGTAAGAGTGTGTGTGTGTGTGTGTGTGTGTGTGTGTGTGTGTGTGTGTGTGTGTGTGTGTGTGTGTGTGTTCTCTCTCTCTCTCTCTATCTCCCTATACATATATATATATATATATATATATATATATATATATATATATATATATAGATATATATTCTGAAAACTGGTAGAAATCAAATTTAAAAAAAGTTACATTTTTGAGAATTTTGTGGGGGTTACTGTTTTGTTAGTAAATTAATTATATCAGTAAAATAATACCAGATTACTATTAAACTGAGTGACAAATTAAGTGAGAAGCCATGCTATTCATTACAATACATTTTTACTCCTACACACTTGCACATGCGCCTGTGCACACCGACAGACAGACACACACACACACACACAGCAAGTATGTAATATATATAATCATAAATACATTTGTTTTTATAACATAAGATATAAAGGTCACTATTTAATTTGCCATAAAAGTGATGTTTCCAATATTCCTGCATTCCAGCATTCAAATATTAATATAAGAAAAAAAGAAAGAAAAAGTGCATTACTGGCAAGTTTGACTTATCACTCAAAATTCAGTTTACAACTGTTCTGTTGATTCAGCACATTAAAACTATATTTTGTAAATGAATATTCACAGATTTTGTCAGTATATTTTTCTGGAAAATATCGGACTGTTTCAGAGATGTAACCCTGTATTAATTGTCTTCATAAATAGAACTTAAATAGCCATTTAAAAGTGTCATACAGCCAAGTTGCATTATACTCAGTTTCTACTAGGTTTAGGTATATCACGTCTGATCAGAATGGCAGAATGCAGCCAATATTTTGAAAATGTATTTTTGTATTGTCATTCTTTCAGAAATACAGTGATTTAAAAGCATCCACCTGGCTAGTTTCATTATACTCATTTGCTATTTGGTGTGAGTATATGACTTTTGATAGTAGCACAATGCAGTCCATATCCAGAAAATATATGTATTGCATTGTCATTCCTTTGGAAGTGAAACAAAAAATCATAAATGTTTCACATTTCTGCTACTGCATAATAGGTAAGTCCTAAACTCTGTGTATTCACAAAAGCAATGTGTTGCAAAGGTGGAGATGTAGTGAAATCCTTAAGGGTAAAATGGCAGTTTTGCATGTGTTTGCACCCAAGTATCCTGCTATAATTCCATAAAATCTTTATTACAATATGTTACTCTGGGTTAACATATGACATCAGATATATACATGTATCAAACACAGTGTTTTAGAAGACTTTTGGTGCCATAGCCTGGCATAATATCTGGTTTCTACTGAGGAATATATAAACTTTGATCAGGGTGCAGGGTGAGAATACTATCCAAAATATATATACACTAAGTCTGAAAATGGCATACTGGGTAGCACTGTTGTTTCACAACAAAAAGTCCTCAGATGTCATTCTCAGCTGGGGTGCAAAGTTTGCATGTCATCCCTGTGTTAAAGTGCATTTTCTGGGTTCTCTGTTTTTCTTCCACATTCCAAAGACATGGTATGTGGATTGGTCTTTCTAAACTGGCTATAGGCTGTAAGTGTGTGCAAGTATGTTGTATGAAAGAATGACAGTGGCAGGGATAGCCTCCCATCAATGCAACTACTGGCTATAGGTGATGGTGGCTGTTGATGTGAAGTCCTGACTCTACGTAAAAATGAGAAAAAAGGGGTAGATGCCAATGCCAATATATATTACCAGACATGGAAACATTTCTGTTACTGCATATAACATGTGGCTTAAATTCAGTGTACTGACAAAAGCACTATTCTGCAATATAAAACACACACACACTCCGCTGAAAACAGGATCTGTGGAACCTAGTCGGACTTTCCTGGTCAACAAATGTTAAATAAATAAATAAATAAATAAATAAAAAACAAGACTGAAGTGTAATGAGATCCTTTAGCATGGAACTGTATCCTTCAGTGATTTTGTACTTGAATATCTTATTATAATTCTCTAAAAATGTATTCAACCTAGGTACTGAATAAAGTATTATAGAGGTCGTTGGGTTTCACAGTCTTATATTAAACACCGTTTCCACTTGGGACTTCTAATCAGAAGGCAGCATCAAACTAATGTCTATAATATAAGTACACAAAGACATCATTACAGCAGAAGAGAAAAATCATGAACATTTCACCAAACAAGGCAAGATTTTTATTTACCTCATAAAAGGTAAGACCTAAGCTTGACAAACTGACAAAGGGAATGTATTACCATGTAAATCAGGAAGGAGAAGCTATAAAATCCTTGAAGGTAGAATGTCACTCAATTATGCTTTGTACCTAATCTATCACAGGAAACTTGATATATGGACTCACACGTGTGCAAAATGCTATGTTTCTCATGATTTAATTTGATATTCTGCTTTATTTTTTTGCTTGTGCAATAGAGTTTCTGATTTAATACAGAGTTCACTAATGAGCTAGATCTGTACATATTTTTTACATTAGTTATTCAGTTTATATTTTTTGCAACAGTTATTCTATTTTATTTCTATTTCATTCCTTAGTTGGAAGTTGCATGTAGATTATTTTGTCATAGAGTATCAGCAGTATCAGCAGTATCTGCAATATTGCAACATTGGTGGTCTACATGTTATGTTTTATGCTTTATGTTTTATACATAGGCTGTCAATAACATTTTATTTTTTGTATGAAGCACACACTTGCAGTTAGAGAATAGAGATATGCCTTTAAGATAATGGTCAGGTTTGATAATTAACTCAACAATTATATGGTTAATTGAATAATAGATGTTTCTGCATTAGTATAAAAAGGAAAGCCTTCATTTTAACTTTGATCTGAAGAAGCGTACGTTAATAGTACGTGAAAGCGCTCATCCTGTTTTATCGTTAAATAAACTGCCTTGTGGATTTATGCCTTGTATCTTGACTGATTTTTCCAGCGTGGTGGGTCCTACAGTGTTTTTCCCTTACTGCTACCTTTGTTGTTCGCTAGTAGACCTTTAGAGTGTGTGGCATCTGTTTGGATTTTTGCTTCTCTCTGTTTGCTGCACTCTCCCACGTAATGGAGCTTCCATCGATAGAATTGCCATTTAATCCGGAGCCGAGGATACCTGGTGACACATGGAATTCCATCACCAGATTAAGTATTAATCCTTTATTGACCCTGGATTTACAGAGCCTAGAAACGGTGAGTGGAAGAGACAATAGTAATAATATCGAAGGGTTCTATACCTTGCTGAAGGAACTAGAAAATGATCTATTTAAATATCAAAGACTAGTATGGCAGCGTAAACATATGGAGGCTTGCCTCCACTTTAAGATTGTCCCCAGGGGCATGAGGGTGCTTTGTATGCCCACCTACGGGGACAGTCATTTGGACTTATTGCAGCAATGACAGGAAATGAACCTTGAATTGAGCTATAAATATATCAGATTGATTATAGACTACTTCACCCCCGTTGAACAGCAGCTATTATTAAAAATCGAGCAATTAAACCGTGAAGCAAGAGAACATTTCAATACTGAACTTTGCCTAAACAAGTTAGACCATTTGTATGCGCAAGTGCAGTCCTATGGGAACAGGCTACAATTGACTAAACATAGGAAGTTACTCAGAGACTACAAGGACTTCCAATTGGGTAACGTCTTTGTTTGGCCCAGACATCCCAACGTGAGCGACGGAGAAGATCGACTATGTCACCACTCAGCATCAGCAGAGCGTACGCTCACGAACTTGGAGCACAGTACTCCACTAGTACGCACAGCTGAGAGCGAGGTATTTAGTAGTAGTTCTGTAGGAGCCTTTGTGGCTCCTCCCAATGAGCCACCGACTCAAACTATTGGGACTCCTGTGGAAACACCTTTACCTAATCAGGAGGCCAACAAGAAGCGTATGATTTACCAACATACAGGAGCCATACCCAAAACTTCACAGTCGAACCAAGAAGTTCCACATTCTTCTTTTTTTCCTTTACCAGTATGGACCAACAATCAGCAGAGAGGTCGATACAATTCCTGGGACAGAAAGAAGAGGAAATTCATGGAAGACAGTCCGCAGCAGCGACGACGCAGAAAACAGTAAAAAACTTATGTTTTAATTTGTCCACCATGACGCTATCAGACTCTGCTACTAGTTTATTAAACAAGGGACTTAGTTTTGTGCCATCGCAAGGTAGTAATCTGCATGAGTTGTTGACTGATATTAGAATGTTTGGTAGAAACTTGGCCTTGAAATTATACTTTAAAGATAAAGATAGCACTTCTTCTAGTAACAATGGAATGTTTGAGCTGTGTAAAAAGAAGAGCATTTATTCTCCACCATTGCCTGCGCATATAGACTGCTTTATTCAGTTGTGTGAAGATGATTTTTATGAATATTTTTATAATAATCATAATAGGAGATGCAAGTACTTTAATATGACCAAAGAAGAGAAAGAATCCCTACACCTTTTATCTAACACCAGGGCCTTAACCATCAGGCCAGCTGACAAGGGGGGTGGGATAGTACTCTTCGACACAGAGGACTATATTACTAATATGAGTAACATGCTTAAAGATGTCAAAACATATGAATCCATTACTAAGAATAAGATCAATGTAATACATGAAATCATAGAAGAAACTATCTTTGACATGCTTATGTGCAAACAGATCACACAAGAGCTTTATACATTTTTTCATAAAGACTTTGTACGCATTCCCTCCATAAAAGGGTTACCAAAGATACACAAGAATCAGGATCCTCCACCTATGAGACCCATTGTATCTGGGGCAGGATGGGCCACTGATAATATTTCACTTTATACAGAGAGGGTGCTACGTCCTTTGGTAGATAAAGTACCACATATTTTGAAAGACACTTACCATCTTCTTGAGTCTCTTGAACAACTAGATGTTAATTTAGTTAATGATGAGTACTTGCTCATCACTTTGGACGTGAAAAACCTATTCACCTCAATCCCTAATGAGGAGGGAATACAGGCCATTAGGGAGCTCTTGGTACATGAAACAGAATTTAGTAATGACAGACAGATTTTAGTCTGCCAGTTACTTGACTTGGTCCTGTCATATAATGTGTTTTCTTTTGGTACCCAGATATATCAACAGAAGTGGGGGGTAGCTATGGGCACTTCGTGTGCCAACACGTACGCTAATCTTGTGGTTTACAGCTGGGAGAAGGAACATTTGTTCCCCCATGATAAATTTAGACAGGTAATCGTCTACAAAAGGTTTGTGGACGATATACTGATCGTGTGGAAAGGATCCAGTGTTGAATTTGGTAGTTTTTTGGATCACTTAGAAACTTCCAGTAGTTTTTTGAGCTTCACTATGGAAGCTTCTTGTACAACCATTAATTTTTTGGATGTGAGTTTGAGCATCCATGCAGAAAAGCTGATTCCCTCACTTTACCGAAAACCATGTTGGAAGAATATGCTCCTGAGCTACGATAGCATGCATCCTAGGCATGTCTTTCCTGGCATAGTCAGGAGCCAATTTATAAGAGTAAGCAGAATGTGTAAAGAAGAAGCGACTAGATCAGCACAAGTAGACCTCATGGTAAAGTTATTTGAGGAGAGGGGCTATGACAGTAAAATGATTGAGGAGATCAAAAAAGATCTGTTTGGACCTATACATGAGGTAGAATTCACAGATAGGCAGAGACCTGGTGGTTTCCATCCAGGGTCCTCAGCTAAAGACAAGATTAGACTTACGATTACATACACTAATGATTACGTAGCAATAAAGAACATCATAAGTAATAATTGGAAGGTTCTAGCAGTTGATCCAGATACTCTTTGTTTAGTAGGAAATAAACGTAGTATAGCCTACCGTAATCATAAGAACTTAAAGAGTTTGCTCTGTGATAATTTTAAGTCAAGTTATCCCTGTATGCATTGTAACACCTGCAGATATATAAGCAAAGAACAGGACTTTATACACCACACATTGAATTTGACTTTTAGGCCCAGATTCTATGCCAATTGCGAGACACAGAATCTGATATATCTCGCAACCTGTGAGCATTGTACAGCCTTCTATGTAGGGTTGACCAAGAGACCCCTTAAGAAGAGACTGTACAATCACATCTATGATATACGTCAGAAAAAGGAGCAAAATGCTCTAGCCAAGCACATCATAGCTTTTCCTGATCATACATTCTGCTTTAGAGCCCTTCAGATTGTCAAGAAAAATGATAGAGGAGGGGATCACGTTAATAACTTAGAAAGAATAGAATTGGAATGGATTTTTACATTTAGAGCGCATATGCTTCCAGGTTTAAATGCATATGTTTCGCTCAAACCCATTTTGAAAAGTAGGGGTTAAATATGCAAGTCTTAGTGTCTAATCAGTAGGTACACATACATATATATCTTTACATATTATTCAGTAGCTCCTAAGCGATTGATCAAGGATTGTTGTTTTGTTTGTATCTACATTCGCACATATTCGATAGTATTTACATAGTTTAGGATATTTATTTGTTTTATCTAATCATTCATTCGGAACCATACAT
Source organism: Protopterus annectens (assembly GCF_019279795.1). Lineage (NCBI taxonomy): Eukaryota > Metazoa > Chordata > Ceratodontiformes > Protopteridae > Protopterus > Protopterus annectens. The sequence continues at coordinate 1,593,115,781 of NC_056739.1, forward strand.
TTCTTTAAATTTCTGTCTATCTGGAAGCATGGCTCACATTTACCTCTGTTAGTATGTTTATACATCTATATACTGGTTTCAGTATAAATATATGTATATATTAGTGCCATTAAAAATAAGCATGTATATGCACATATTTTGTTTATTTTTATTATATTTTTTCACAGCTGTTTATGGACTACCAGATTGCCTTAGATATTTATTTATATATATTAGAGAAAATTTTTGCTTGTGCAATAGAGTTTCTGATTTAATACAGAGTTCACTAATGAGCTAGATCTGTACATATTTTTTACATTAGTTATACAGTTTATATTTTTTGCAACAGTTATTCTATTTTATTTCTATTTCATTCCTTAGTTGGAAGTTGCATGTAGATTATTTTGTCATAGAGTATCAGCAGTATCTGCAATATTGCAACATTGGTGGTCTACATGTTATGTTTTATGCTTTATGTTTTATATATAGGCTGTCAATAACATTTTATATTTTACATTTTATTTTTTGTATGACGCACACACTTGCAGTTAGAGAATAGAGATATGCCTTTAAGATAATGGTCAGGTTTGATAATTAACTCAACAATTATATGGTTAATTGAATAATAGATGTTTCTGCATTAGTATAAAAAGGAAAGCCTTCATTTTAACTTTGATCTGAAGAAGCGTACGTTAATAGTATGCAAAAGCGCTCATCCTGTTTTATTGTTAAATAAACTGCCTTGTGAATTTATGCCTTGTATCTTGACTGATTTTTCCAGCGTGGTGGGTCCTACAGTGTTTTTTCCCTTACTACCTTATATTCTGCTTTATACTCACTTTCCACTGGATGATTTATGACATGTGAAACTAATGACAAGAATAGATATGTACTAAGTTGCCATCATTATACGAGAAGTAAAAAAAAATAAAAATATTTCACCATACAAGACATCATTTTTGTTATTGCACATAGTACAAGGTCTAAATTCCATGTGGTGACAGTGACAATGTACTGCCATGTATATCAGGAAAGAAATATTTTTGAGGAAGGATAGAAAGGCAGCCTAGACTGAATTTTGGAACATTTTTATAATTCCTATTTTTTTATTACAAACTGTTTTAAGAAAACTGAGATACAGCATCATACACAAGTAAACATGTGGTGTTTCAAAGGACTTTTGATGTCACAATTTGCTTTACACCTGTTCTGCATTGGGAGATATATAACAACTAATCTGGAATTTAATCACCATGCTATATCTGTACTCATTAAGCAATGACTGCACCAGAAGGAAAATAATTTTCCTAAAAAAAAAGATGCACACATTTATGTGAAGAGGTATGATCAAATTCAGTGCTGAGGTGCACAGAAATTTGTAATGTTACAATACTCGTCTGGGATGTACTTTGTAGCTTAACAACTTGTTACTACAACCTGAAGGTTTCACAATGAAATTGCAAAGAGGGAATGCCATAGGTCCATTTATACAGAGGTACCAAATTCTGGGTCTATATTATATATATTTAATGTTTCAAAACTTCAAATTTTATATGTTCGACAACATATGAGCAAAGTTTAAAACTTCAAAAATATAATAAAAAGTAAAAAAAAACTTACCTTAATGCTCTGAGCAGGGGGGCAAGCCCCCCATCAACCCCCCCCCCATTTAAATATACCAACTCTGAGATCGCACTTCAGTGCAGAAAAGGGAAATTTTCCCATTCTGTGCTGTATGGAGCCATTGCTTTTAACCTTCGAACGTTCGATCATATGGTGTCGACCATATGACATTTAAACTTTGAAAAGTTTGAAAAATCAATAGGGACCACAAATGTTAGGGTCTATTGAATTTATGAACCATGCTTAGTTTCCAATGGAGGCAGTGAATTTAGCATCTGCTTGGGGTGAAGAATCCAATGCTGGCCTAGAATGTGTCTTTATTGTGTTGGTCATTTACATGAGAAACAGAATCATTTATCTTTCAGCAGACAAAGGAATTGCTTTTCAGTTGTATTTTAACATGTCATGGCTTACACCCAAATTCTATGGCCTGAATCATCTAAAGTGGTGTGATTCATTTCAGAACTGAGTTAGTATGAAATTCCGAAGGGCAAGACAGCAGACATTTTACATTTTACAGCAGAATATCTTTTTTGTCACTGTTTGAAAGCTTGTTAATGGGATATCAAAAGGGAGTAACATACAGTCTTTTATACATACGACAAAGTTAGACATTTTGCATTGTACTCTGCTTCCACTGGGGATAGTGGTTATTGTATCGTTCTTCTTCTCTAAGTGTAGAAGGTATATAATAACACTTTATTGAACTGCCATTATACCAGAAGTGAAAATAAATTTTATGCAGTTCAGCAGAACATCATGGCTGAAATGCTAAAGTATAACAGGGTCAAATTAAGAGCAAAAAAAATCCTTGGGTGAATTTTTGTAGCTGCATATCTTATTGTTACTGCCACAAAGCATATGTGACTGGCAAACAGCTTTGTATACATAATAAGTACTAAATGTGAGCATTTATATGCTTTCAGTATCACAGTCTAACATCTTAAACTATACTCAGTTTAAAAATAGAAAAAAAATAGAAAAACAAAGAAAATGAAATAACTGCAATCAGATTTAATGTGGGTATTTGTATTTAACTTCTTTTCAGTGTACAGGACATAGTATTTGCCTACAATACATCTTTGCATAGCTGAGGTTGCAACAGAAGTAAACATTATACATCATTTTAGCAGAAAAAGGATGTCTGACACACTTAACATATCTGGCTTAAACTGTATGTTATACTATAGTTAAAGCAATAGATTTCATTTCATTATTAATCTACACTGGAATTGTAAGGGTAGAATGACAGTCGTGTGGTGTAGTAAGTATTATAAGTGCAGTATTGAAATCTCAAAATCTGACTGACATACTGACTTTTATATATAGGTTTCAAATGCAGGAGTTCATAGGTCTTCCCTGTCACCATCTGACATTATTATAATAAATTTCCATTATGGATATTAATTTCATTAACTTCTACACAGTATGCAAAGTATATTGCTTGTCTAAATACTATCATTACTTACATTAATTCCTGGATGCCACATGTTATGACTTTTAAATGCTATGGAATGATATATCTAAAGTAATGGGGTCAAATTTAGCTTTCAGCTGCACTGAAATTTCTACAGGAACAGTAGCAGCATTAGATATAAGGTGCAACATAGTACTTTCCTGCTATTGCTGGAAAGTTTCAAACTGAAAACGTGAAGGGGGTGAGACATTGCAATTCAAACATACATATCAAATAGAGGGTTCATGGGCCTTTATTGGCAGTCTGACAATTTGTATTGTACCTGGGTTCCACTTCTGGGTTCCATTTCACTGATGTTTTTTATTTCTGTTTAAATGAAGGTTGAAGCATTGGTCTATGATTCATCCTTACTGGGTTGCCATTACATCAGAAATAAAAATCATATACATTTCAGCACAAAACAAATGTATTTTAAGTGAAATATATTTTGGCTTAAATATGTTGATTTAATACAGCAAAAATGAAGGTGTGAAATCCAATCCTAAGCTAAAAAAGTCTCTAAAGAAGGAATATCAGATTTTATACATAGATACTAAATGCAGAGGAAGATTCATATGCCATCAGGGTTACAGTATGTCATTTTGCATTGGAGTTTGATTCCAGTGATGACTCTGGATGCAGAATATAACACTGGTCTAGAGCTGTCATTATATCAGAAAAAAATAGATGTATTACAACAGATAAATGATTTTTTTTTTTAATTATAACATGTCATGGCTAAAATGAGATGCACTGAAACAGCTAAAATATTTGGGTCAAAGTCAGGATTTCATGCTAAATTTGATATTTCTGGAAGAGCAGTCTTTGGAGCATTTTGTATCTGTCATTTTGTTCTTAAAGAGTTCAAATGTTTTTTAATGAACTCTTGAAGAGGGACTAACACATGGCCTTTTATACACAGGTATAAAATGCAAAGCTTCACAGACCTTCACTGTCACAGTCTGATAATTTGCATTGTACATGGATTCTACTGGAGTGCTGTATTTAACTCCACATGGCACAGAATGCAGAACTGGTTTAGAATATATTTTTATTTAGTTGATATTATCTCAAAAAGTGAAAATTTGTATTCAATACCAGAATAGAAAATTAGTTTGTTTTCAGTTTTAAAACATTGTGGCTCAAGTGTTAGGATATAAAGCAGCAGAAGTGGTAGGGTAAAATGTATAGCTGTGCTCTCCTAAAATAACTATGTGTGAAATAACAGTTTTATTTGCATTTTGTTGCAAAACATCATGATTTTACTAACTGAAGGCTATGTAATGAATTCTCAAATGGCATTTGACATACAAGCTCTGTACATAAGTACCAAACAAAAGATTCATGTGCCATTGCCACCAGAGTCTGACATTTTGAATTGTACTTGGTCTCTTTGGAGGAGGCACTGTATTTCACTTTTGCAGAAGGTGCAGAATACAATACTGCATTGGTCTAAAGCATTTTTACTGAGAAGGCATTATGTCAGAAGTATAAATCTTATACATTTCAACAGAATGATGAGGGCTTTTGGTTTGGAATGCATTAAACAAATTCCATAGTTTGAAAAAGCTAAACTGGTGTGGTTAAATTCAACACTTTAATTCCTGGTGCATTTAGATACATTTTATTGCTGTGCACTCTGTTCTTATAATCTGAAGATCTTCTAATGAAGTCTAGAAAAAATTCTAACTTATTAGCTTTTATACATGGGTACTAAATGCAAGGTTTCATAGGCCTTCACCACTATAGTTTGACATTTTTAAATTATGTTTATTATTTCTTGGTGTTGTTACATATGACCTCTGCTCAGTATACAAGATATAGTACTGGTCTGCAATAAATATTTACTAAATTGTCACTATAGCAGAAGTAAACCTACTTTACATTACTACTGAATAGGTATTTTTTATTATTATTATTTTTTTGTCCCTGTAATAAATTATGACTGCTCACACAAATTAAAGGCTCACACACAGCAAAATATATTAATTGAACATAACACTGCTTACATGTCTTTATAACAGGAATTTTCACCTAACTGAATTCTGTAGCTGAGAGTCATGGTATATTATTCTGAACATTTTCCTGTAATGTTTTAAATGGTTTCCAAGCTAAGAACTACATTGTTAGTTATCAAGAGGAGTTGTACAACTTGTACATAGCAGTTTGGATGCTCACATTTTCTCATTTGGTTCACAACAAATATTTAAGAGTCTGCTACAGCTACTCATATTATTAGCTCAAGGGTCATCTTCTTGCTGCTACATAATAGGAGTGATGAGGACTCTACCTTCCCAAAGCTTGTTCCTACTATGCTCATAGATATGCCCACTGAGAACTGTAATTTTAACCATAAAAGTCACTACCCACTCTCTAAACTCAATTACATACCTTACTCATGAACTCTGACCCTAAAATTCTCAGCCTTTCCTTATCCTTAATACCAAACTTTGCTTTCTAAACCTAGAACCACAGTCACTCCCTAATCTCAAACCTTGCTCCATAACTCTAAAACTCTGACTCACTCCCTAACCCTAATACCAAACCTTACTTACTATCCTTAATCTTAATATTCCCATTCAGTCCCTAACTGTATGACTAAACCCAACTCATAAAATCTAAAACTTCCAGTTGCTTCCTAAACCTAATCCCAAACCTTGCACCCTAAACCTAAAATTCCCTGCCACTCCCTAACTTTAATCCACATGTTGTCTGCTAACACTAATCCCAAATATCTCTCCCTCGCCCTAAATCTCCCAGTTATCCCTAACTCAAACTGTCAAACTCACACTTAGCCTTACTTGTTTCCTCCAACTGTATCAGTTAACTTCATTTGCATATGAATATCTGCTCAAGCCCATGTAAACTGCATGGAGAACTAATCCATAGCTGTAAAAAAAGAAGTTATGTCCTTACCATAACGTTCCATATGGAGTGTCCATCTCGCCTTTGTTCTTACAAATGGGTGTCGGAGCCGATCCTAGGCTCCGAGTCGGCCGCTTAGCAAAGCTCTGCATCTAGGAGAAGCTCGAGACCAACCTACCTCCCACAATTCCCTCTGCCTCTACCTCAGATCTAGTTTGCAAAACAAGACCAGACCCCAATAACAAAGGTAATCAATCATAAAAGGGATACAAAAGTACACATAAGGAGTAGTAACTAGCTCAAGCCAGTAGGAACATCAGAGAGACCACTAGTGGGAGACAAACAGACCAGACTTCTAAATCTGTACGTTCTTCTAGACCTGAGGGTGGGAGGGTGGGGATGTAAGAACAAAGGCGAGATGAACACTCCATATGGAACGTTATGGTAAGGACATAACTTCTTTATGTGAGAGTGTTCAATCTCGCCGTTTGTTCTTACAAATGGGTAGCATCCCTAGCTCCATTACCCTGAGTGACTCACGGAAGAACGTTCCTGAGCACAGTGGAACCAAAGGATGCTCTATCCCTGGAAGTTCTATCAACTTTATAATGAGTGATGAATGTATGCGGTTTAGACCAAGTGGCGGCTGCACAAATAGTGTCCAGTGGCAGACGAGCCGCATGAGCCAGAGATGTGGAAACTGACCTAGTAGAATGTCCCTTTGGTTTGGTGGGTAAATTCTGGTTTGAAGCAGAATACACGAAGGTTATACAATCAGTTAGCCATTTAGAAAGTGTGCGCTTCGTAACTGCCATGCCCTTTTTGTTGTCCGCAAAGGCTATAAAGAGTTGGTCCGCTTTCCTATGGTCCTTAGTTCTATCCAGGTAGAATCTGAGTTGTCTATGAACATCCAATTTGTGTAACATATATTCCAGCTTGTTGGAGTGGTTCTTGAAAAATGTAGGAAGCTCAATGGACTGATTAATGTTGGTAACCGAACAAACCTTAGGGAGAAAGGAAGGGTTGGTGCGTAATGATACCCTGTCAGGGTGAAAAATTAAATATGGCTGCTTGATGGAAAGTGCCTGAAGTTCTGATACTCGTCTGGCTGAAGTGATAGCTACTAGGAAAAGAGTCTTCCAGGACAAGAACTTTAAGGAACAAGAAGAAGCTGGTTCAAAGGGTGGTAAAATTAAGTGGGATAAGAGTAAATTTAGATTCCAAGGAGCTGTAGGTAACCTAACTGTTGGTCTGAGATGAAAGGACCCTTTCATGAAGGCTTTACAAAGCCCATGAGCCATAATGGGAGCTCCGTTTTCTCCTATGTGAAAGTTGGAAATAGCGACCAACTGAACATTTAAAGTGGCAGTAGAGGCTCCTTGGTGAAACAGAATGGACAGGAATTCCAAAATCTTGTTTAGGGGGGATACTAAAGGATCCAAATGCTGTGTAGTCACCCAGTGGACGAAACGTTTCCACTTACTGGTATAGATTTTAGTAGTGGAAGCCTTATGGGAGGTGACCAGAATGTTCTGGACCACCGGAGAGAGAAGGTCAGACCTGGCAAAGTAGGGAAGCGGAGCAGCCAGGCTGCTAACTTGAAGGATAGGAGCGATGGGTGAGGAGCTCCTGATGAATGAGTCAGAAGATCTGGCACTGGGTCCAGAATCCAAGGCTCCTGCATTTGGTGGGCTTGAAGAAAGGGGAACCAGATCTGTCGAGGCCAGAATGGGGCAATGAGAATTATAGTCTTCTCCTGGTCCTTGGCTTTCTGAAGAAATTTTGGGATCAGTGGTATAGGAGGGAAAGCGTACAGGAGACCCGGGGGGGCCAATCATGAATCAGAGCGTCCCTGGGGACATCCCTTGGAGGGGGTAAAAGGGCAAAGTAGCTTCTGCATTTGGTGTTCATTGGAGATGCAAACAGATCGCAGCAAGGCTGGCCCCATTTGCGGAAGATCCTTTCCGCCACTTTCTGATTGAGGGACCACTCGTGAGGTAACAGGATGGCTCTGCTCAACCTGTCCGCTATGACGTTGGATAACCCCGGGATGTGCGTTGCTATTAGAAAGCGACCCGTGGACTCTGCCCATTGCCAAATTCTCATGGCCTCCCTGCACAACTGGTAAGACCTGGTTCCTCCCTGTTTGTTTATGTACCAGACTACGGACATGTTGTCCATCTGTACTGCAACAGCCCCTAGAGGTAGAAGGGGGGAGAAGTGTTGCAATGCTAGAAACACTGCCCTCATCTCTAGAACATTTATGTGCAGGTTGTACTCTAAGCTGAACCATTCGCCTTGGACTGTGTTTCCCTGAAAGATGCCCTCCCACCCTATCAGGGAAGCGTCCGTGGTCACCGTGGCCATTGGGTTGGGTAACACAAACTGTCGGCCGCTGGTGAGGTTGCGATCCTGTAACCACCAAGACAGGTGTGCTTTGCAGGAATCTGTTATGTGAATCTCGTGTGTCAGCGGTAACTGCTGGAACGACCACTGTGTGAACAGCAGCCATTGGAGAATTCTCATGTGTAGCCTCCCCATGGGAACTGCAATGAGGGAAGCTGACATGAGCCCTAAGACTTTCAGGACTAGTTTGGCTGGGGACTTCTTGGATAATAGTAGGAGAGATACGTGTTGTTGAAGGGAAGCTATTCTTGCGGAGGGCAGTTTTACTAGCAAAGAACGGGTATCTAGATCTGCGCCTATAAATGAAATATGCTGTGAGGGCTGTAATGCAGATTTTTCGAAATTTATCGAAATCCCTAACAGAGCACAAAGGCTGATTGTGTAATCCCTGGCCTGCATCAGTTGACGCTCGGTGGTGGTGGTAAGGAGCCAGTCATCTAGATATGGAAACACCCGGAATCATAGGCGTCTCAAGTGAGACGCTACCACTGCCATGCATTTGGTGAAAACCCTGGGGGCTGAGGTTAGCCCAAAGGACAGGGCCCAAAACTGAAAGGGACTGGCTCCCAGCCGGAAGCGCAGGTGACCTCTGGACACTCTGGCCATCTTGATGTGGTAGTAGGCATCCTTGAGATCTATTGAGCACATCCAGTCGTCCTTCTGTAAAAACGGAAGGATCGATTTAAGCGTGACCATCGGAACTTTTCTTTCTTCACAAATGTATTGAGATTGCTTAGGTCCAGAATTGGCCTCCAGTCCCCTGTCTTTTTTGGAACTAAAAAAAACCTTGAGTAAGTTCCGGATCCTCTTTGGTCCGCCGGGACTGGTTGGATGACTCTTTTTTCTAGCAGCTTTGAGATTTCTATCGCTGCTGGTTTTCACAGATGGGGTGGTACATCTGGGAACCGTCTTTGTGGTAATGGGGGGAACACAAAGGGGATTTTGTAACCTTTGGTGATAATGCTTTTTACCCAATTGTCTGAAGGAAGGCTTTGCCAGGCCTGAGGGTATAAAGCTAAGCAACCCCCAAATGCCTCTAGAGCAGGACAGTCGGGCCTCCTCTCAAGAGTGCTGGAATGGTTTCCCAGGGATAGCATCCCTGTCACCTTGGTTCTGCGGACCCCCTCTGCCGCCAGAGCGGCGTCTTCCATTTCTGCCCCCTCCTCTGCCTCTGGGGGGGGGCATCACCCTGTGTGCCTGGGAAAGAACCCTGGGGTTTACAAAACCACATCTTTCCACCTCATTGCCCTTTGGGGTACAGTCTGGATGGGGTGGAAAAATGGACTCCGACAGCACACAGAGTCTTTCCTTCCTGCTCACACCAGGTTAGGGTCTCCTTTACTTTGGGGCCAAAAAGAGTGGCACCATCAAAGGGGGCGTTAGTAAAGGAAGACTTGAAGGCTTCCACAAAGGAGCACAGCCGCATCTAGGATTGTCTACGAAGAGCAATCGCTGAAGCTGCAGCCCTACTCGACCCTTTGGCCGCATACGAGATGAGCCTCATGGACGAGTTCACTATGGATGTAAGGGTGTTGAGCTGTGCTGTAACTTTGTCCGAGACAGCAGCATCTGTATTACCCTGGAGGATATCTCCCAACTCTTTGACTAGATCCCTCTGTAATCATGTGAAGTGTGTCAAGTAGTTCAGCGATCGCATGGAAAAAGTCGCTGAACTGAAAATGCGCTTCCCATATCTGTCCATGGTCCTAGAGTCTCTGTTAGGGGGATGGACAGACGAGGAAGATTTGGACATCTCCTTTTTAGTGGCTGCGGCCACCACCATAGCATCCACTGGAACTCCCTTAGTAAGGTATGACTTGTCCTGAGGGGCAGTTATGTATTTGTTAGGTTTCCTGGGAACTGGCTCCACTGTGTCAGGTGCCTCCCACGCCCTTCGAGCAATTAACTCCATTAACTCGTCGAAGGGCGGAGTGACCCAGGAGGAGGAAGGGTGGGCACCAAATGCCTTCAGCAGAACCGACTCATCCTCAGAAGGGGGTAGGGCCTGCCAATCACCTCTCTGCTTCAGGATCTCCAGGATGTCAGCAAAGGAGACATCCTCTGAGGGTGATTTTGGGGACCCTTCTGACTCATCTAAGTCAGTATCCGATGTTAAAGATTCTTGTGGAGAATCTAAGTGCCTCCTCTTGCACAACTTTTTCCTCGGAACGTCATCAGGAGGGGCTTCCGATGAGGCCTCTGAGGAAGAAGGGGCTCCCTCTGGGAGTGGCTGAGACACTGGTGCTCTACGCTTATGGGTAGTCGTGGGTGCAGAAGTAGACAACGGACCTTTATGGGAGAGAGAAGTTGCTTCCGTTGATGTGGTTGTCTGAGAAGACAATACCTTCCTCATGAGGTCAAAGGCCCCTGGACCATGAGTCGAGGAGTCCTCAGGTTCCGAAGAATGCGGAAGTGTCTCCGACGCAGAGGCCAAGGGCATCAACCCCGAGGACGGAGCTGAAGTGATCCGTGCCGAGGCACCGAGGGGGAGAGTCAGCACTAAAAGATCAGTTCGACTCTCGGTCCCGGAGCCAAGGAGGGATCGTCAGTTCCGCGAGTCCGCTAACGGTTCCGATGGAGTCAAGGTCAATGGTGCCGACCAAGGAAGGGACGGTTCCGGCACCAAGGGCTCCACTATCATCAGATCAACAGCTCCTGGCTCCAAAAGCTGTGTAGGCCTCGGAGGAGGACCAGATGGAGATAAGGGAAGGCCGTCGAGTCTCGACAGCAATTGGGAGGAGACTGAAATGAGCTTGGACAGGGCTGTATTCTCCATTAACTTCTGCACCACACGATCTACGTTGGTGTCGGAGAGGGGCCTGGAAGAATGGGTCGAAGAAACCGAGGACGGTACTGACCTCAATATAGCAGGAGGCGGAAGCTCCGACACCGGTTCCAAGACTCGAGGCTCGGTCACAGTAAGAAGCTCAACACTCAGCCCCGAAGCCTGTGGAACCGGTGAATGAACTTTAAACGAAGAACTCGGAGCCGATTTCGTGGGCTCCGATGTCTTCGATCCCTTCGAGGACTTAGAAGCCTGGTCCGACTTGTCAAGCTCCTCTTGGAAGGCAGGCTTCAAAAGACCCCTATCCATAAGCTTTCTGCGTCTATCTGTCATGACCCTTCCACTAAAAGAATGACAGATAGAACAGTCTTCTTGTAGATAGAGAGGGCCAAGACAGTAGACACAGGAGCTATGGTTGTCAGTGATAGACATTTTTTGCCCACACTGACACCTCTTGAATCCAGACTTGGCTTTTTCAGACATATCCTGTAAAGAAAAATTGTACAAGTACTAATTAACACTTTCAAGAAAGTTAAATATAAGTCCACAAATACAGAATAATAATAGTAAGCATCAATCCTAAATCTAGGAAGGGTAGGCCCTAAGGAACTAAAGTATATATATATATATATATATATATATATATATATATATATATAATATATATATTAGTGTGGGAAAGCCAATCAGGATGATCCAGACACACACACACACACACACACACACTAAAGTTAAGATCCCAAAAAAAAATCAGAAGATTTCACAAGAAAAAATAAGAAGAAATTAGCTTATCTTCCCAAAGTTGGTCAGAGCTCTCAAAATCGATGTGATCGGTTGCAGCGGCAAACTAGATCTGAGGTAGAGGCAGAGGGAATTGTGGGAGGTAGGTTGGTCTCGAGCTTCTCCTAGATGCAGAGCTTTGCTAAGCGGCCGACTCGGAGCCGAGGATCGGCTCCGACACCCATTTCTAAGAACAAACGGCGAGATTGAACACTCTCACATCAGTGTTTTCTGAGTAGCCAGAACTTTACTAAGTAAAGGAAACACAACGTTTGCATTTCAGTTTTTTTTTCAGGTTAAATAAACTCCATATGTCTCAGTCATATCATTAGTGTGTTCTTATGGAATGAGGAGTAAAAATAATATTCTTTTCTAATAAAAAATGCTAGCTTTCTGTGTTTCTATAGGTTATAACAATATGAATATTTTTCTTGTTCTGAAAAACATGCATATATTTGAAAGTCTGCAGTCTCCTTTCCTTATTGAGTCAAGCAGTAAGCAATATAAGACTAACCACCCAAGAGATGTATGCTGAAAACTTAGTAAGAATATGATGCTGGACTAGAGACATACTGATATAAGAAGATATTGTCAAATGTAGGTCAAAATGGTCATACCCTTTTGAAATAGGCAAACTACAGCACTTAAAAAACAGTAATTTAAAAATAAAGGTAGTTTCAGTAGTCATCAGATTAAAAAATGTAAATGTTATCAAAAACATAATATATAATGCTGATATAACTCTAAACAGGGTGGGAGGCTGGCATAACGGTTAAGGTATTTATCTTACAGACACAAGGTGCAGGGTTGATTCTCATATGCAGTAATTGGCTAGCCTTAAAATGGCCCACAGGGGCAGTTAGCCTTGTACTAATCTGTAAACGTATAAAACAAGGCTGTATATCTCTCTATAAAGTTGATACTTTCATTCTTTTTATATGATATATAAATTATTTTTTTTCAGTAAAATTCAGGATGCAGCTGTTCATTTGTCTTTGTGTATAGGAGCCCGATCTAAGGACGTTTCATAGAAAAGTAAGAAAGCAATGATCCCTGAAAAATTATGTAGACTAATAAAACAAAAATAACAAAAAGTCAGAAGCATGGGGAACTCATCTGGAAAATGGTCAGCAGTAAAGGGGTTAAAAACTATGCTGGCTTGTGGAGTATGCCAATCAGTATCACTACAGTAGGAAATCCATCTTATTGATGTTAACCTGGTACAAACAGGTTACAAATGGCATCCAGATGGAGGAAGTGCAGTCCAGCCCTGCTCTTCCTGCACTTAAATTATCTCTAATGCTGGGGGCATTCTCCAATGCCATTTTCTCCAGGATGTGGACTAAATGTATTTACTTTTATCATAGCTGTAACTTTCACTCTTGACTCAATTGCTAACCAGCTATTCTGATTACAGATTTGATAGTAGTGTTAAAACAGTATGTTAAAACAGTAAGTGCTTACATAAATTTGAAGAACAAGACAACCGTTAAGTATAATGCTTCATTTACACTTAGTGAACTATTATGCCCCTTGGACTTGCACTGTGTCATACTATTAAGATTGCATAACAGGGATTAACGTCAAAACAACAACTGGAAACCATAGAACTACCTATTGTAAGCACAGGAAGCATAAGAAATACACTCCAATAATCTGAGGCCTGAACTGAAATAAATGAACTCAATATCTTGGCCACTACTGAATCCTGGCTCAAATCCAAATAAATCATCCCTTAAGTAATGCTTGTTAAAGTGTCATACATTTTAAAACTAAAGACAACCTTGATGTATTGAGGATCTGGTTGTATTACTCAGTGTTATAACTAGGATGTGGTAAAAAGTGGATGTAAGTTGTTAGGGGGTATGATCAGAACATGCTGACGGATTGCTAGCGCATTTCTGAATGACGGTCTAGAAATTAATTTCGCTACTGCAGTTCAGCAGTACTGAAGTGTTTCAGCATTTCATATGTGATATAAGTTGTAGCAAGTTGTTTTTTGTTTTGGGAAACAGAACCTGGCAGGTTTGCTCCTGAAGGCATCCAGATCGGGGAATTGCATAGGACACTAAGAGAGCCAGCTATGGCTCTTCTGTTACTCAGTAAAAAAGTCTTAAACAGCACAGCTATTGCTTGTTTCCCAAATAAAGGTGATTATGTCTGGCTGGCTGGCTGGTATGTCAATGTATCTTTGACAATAAGCTAAAAATCAGGACTCCCCTATTATGTCAACCAGAATGAACATTATTATCCTTTACAACAAGGTCAATGAATTGATAACACCACATCTTCATGGGCATAATTAATTTCTTCTAGATTACCTTTGCATTTACTGGAAACACTGACATAATAAGAGAACATTAGATTCTGCCAGTGTGTCTTTAACCAGTTAGTGAGTGAGCTCAAAAGACCTAACAAACTTACAGGAAGGCACTCTATCCTGCATTCGGTATGTAATAACTACCTAGGTTGATGCCATGAAATAGTACTATACATAAACCCCAGAGTAATACAATCAATACAGATAATGGAACAAATCATCACCTGGTCTAACAATGGCAGTTACTTTCAAGGGTACAATAGTCCCTTGTCATAGATAAATGAAGACTGCAATACAGCACCATAGGATCTGGTCAACATTTTTCTGTTACTGCAAGAAATATTTCACCTTCTGAATACTAAAAGAACAAAAGGCAGCACTGTTCCTTGTCCAATAATGGAAATCAGACACATTTTAAACAACAGAAACATACATGAAGACTGTTTAAAAGTTGTAATTCTCTAGCGGATTATCAGATTTGCTGTGATATAAGCATGACAGGCTAACCAACAAAACAAAAACAAGTTTCCTAAAATATCTAACACATGAAACTTTAGAGTTTTGTTGAGTAAAACTGATAGCTTGGTTTGCAAGGGTAAAGAAACCATAAAAATTCAGTGAATGAAAATGGCAGTCAGAAAATGACCTATGTCATTTTAGAAAATATATGTGCATTTCCTTAGTCAATAGTTGAGCAAAATTCATTATACCTCTAAGCCTGATGAAAACAGAACTGCTGAAAACATTTGTTTTTTTCTTCTGATTTTCATTTCATACAAGTAACCCTTGGTCCCTCTCAAAAATTAAAAATGTCTCAATGAAATACTGAACTCTTAGATGTAAGGATTTAATGGCCTTCTCTCAAATTTCTCAGAGTTTGCATCATATTTACTATACAGTCAGTGTACCAGGTTATCAATGAAGAACTGACTTATTGCAGGAATAAGTCAATCAATAGTCTCATCTCACCATTCCTTATGTGCAAAGATCAACAACAATTAAATTATTTTAATGGCACACATTTTGCAAAGTCATCATACAGCTTAGTTTTTACCTCCATCCTCATTAAACAATTACTTAATTCTTGCTACCTAACAAACCAAGGTTTTCATTTCAAGATTACTTTCTACACTAGAAAACAGGCTGCATGATTTTTCATAACATTTCACTGCTTCTCCTCTTGTTGCAGTGTACTGAAAATTAAGTGTTCCTAGCTAGATCCCTCATTGAATGACTAAAACTCAACAACTAAAACACAGTTTGAAAGATGAGGAGTGGTGATCAACAAACATAGTTGTGTTTTATTTATTTATTTTACTTTGTTAACCAGTGTAGTATACTGCTCAACAGTGACTACTTGCAGACACTGCCCAGGTGAGATAATCAAATGCTCACATTTTTTTACAACAAGTAGTAGAACAAGCATAATTAACACTATCATTATAATGAACACAAGCAGGAAGAGTAATCACAAAAGAGGTCTATATCATATATTTGAAATTCCAAAATGTCAAACACCATATGTTCGAACTTGGAATTTCAAATATTGAAAACATTGAACGCTCAGAATAGCAAATTTTTTCCCAGGGAAAAAATTTGCTGTTCCGAGAAACATACACATAACACAAGCATACCAAAATAAATAAACCATAAACATACAGTTAACAAAACCGAACCCCACACTAAACCACACATACATTACTAACTATCCACTTACCTTAACCCGCACCCTAACCCTAAGGTCTGTAACTATCGCACACATACCCTATGAAAGTATACACAAACAAAGCAATTAATACACACACATACAGTTAACAAAACCCAACCCTACACTACACCATACATACATTACTAGCTATACATTTACCTTAACCCGCACCCTAATCCTAAGGTCCGTAACTCTTGCACCACAGTGGAGGAAATAGTGAATCCACAGAACGGCCCACCAAAATCTTTCCCTAGGTAAGATTCCGATGTTTCGGGGCTTCGCTATTTTCATCATTCGATGTTGTGGGTTCGATGTTTTATTGTTCGGTGTTTTACTTCTTCAAGTTTTGATATAGACCCTCACAAAAGATCTCTCTATATTATATATACATGCTGCAACATGCTATTATGTGTGCAGAAAGTAATGAGATCTAGACTAGGGGGAGAGTAAGTGATAGGATGTTTAGAGGTAAAGCAACGGGTATAGTAAAAAAGATGAAGGTGGACGGGGGTCTTAGCTGCAACAGGACAGGTTAAGATGATAGGGTTATGTCATCTGTCCTTTCAAGGGACAAGAACATTTGGAATGACTTAGAGGATGTACAACAAGTATTTTTCTAAAGTAGTTTAATTTGTTGTGTTCTTTGATGGCTGAATGAGACATTCTCAAAGTAAAGAAGAAAGTATGAAGAAGGCACGCTTGGTGGATTGTAAGGAGGATCTTAGTGGGGAGAAAGAGAGAGGTGCCAACTTGAGATGGGCTATGTAGGCTGCATAAGGATTGTTTTTTTCATGCAGGTTTGCAGAGAAATGTGCAAAACAGTGATGATGTAACAGTTTAAAAATATGAGTACTTAGGACTAGGGTAGATCTTTGTTTAATTGGAATCCATTTGGCTTTTTTAAGTGGGTGGTACTCTTGGAGGGGGGTAATAATTGTGGCTGTTATGGGAAGGGCATATTCAAATTATGCTAGGAGGACTCCATTGTTGATCACTGAGCTGACTGTTGTTGATAGAATGGAGAGATTTTTTTTCAAGAGAAGGTTATGTCTGATTAGCTAATGTTACATTTGGTATAAATTTCACTTGCATCTGGGACTGGATTGTAGTATGGGTAGGATTTGATCTGTAAATGACCATATGATTGACATAAAGGAGAACAGGCATGTGGGGAAGTTCATATGAGAATTTGGTAATAAACATGGAGAACAGAATGGGTGAGAGAACTGAGTCTTGGGGGACCCCTTCAGACAGCTGAGCTGTGTCAAACAGAGCATTATGACTGCAAAATATCTATTTTCAAGAAAGTTATTGAGCCATGGTAAGGAGTCTTTGCTGATGTCAGTTTCTGTAAGAGAGTTTAAGAGGAGAGGGTGGTCTATAAGACTAAAGGCTTTGGTTTGGTAAGTGAAAAGGGCTCCATTGATGTTGCCCTTGTTAGGGATCATAAGGTTGTCATCTGTGAGTGACTAGATGACTCTCATGATGCTTTGCCTGGCAAAAAGCCATATTTCTTGTGTGACAGAAAGTGATACTGTTTGATATATTCTGAGAGTTGATTGCAGATTACTTGTTTGAAGATTGTCCTTATGGTTGGGAAGATGGATCTGGGTTGAACATGGGAGCAGTGGATAGGGTTACTTTGTGTGAGGAGGGGTTTGACAATGGCTGTTTTCCACATGAGTGAAATTATACTATTGAATATTAATAGGGTATAAATTTGTGTGAGGTGTAGTGTTAGGTGTTCTGTAGCGGGATATAAACCATAGAAACAGATTGTCTGAGCTTGTAGCTTAGTCTGTTTGGATACTGTTGAGTAGGTCTTCAGTGTCTTTAAGTTTTATCTGTTTAAAATAGAAGGGTAGTATGAAGAGGGTGGAGAACAGGAGTTGGACAAGAGGGATGATGGGATTGAAAGGTAGGGAGATTGCTGAATTGTAAAAGGAAGTAAATTGGGGAGACACTGCTATTGCTACATTGTATGGCAGAGGAAGGGTTGTGGTTTGCAGGTGGTGAGTGACCTGTGATTAGGCTGAACCTCTTTTCAGAACTGTTTTGGGGATCTAATAAAATGTGATTGTTTTGGTAAGAGGAGGGGATCGTGCATGGTCAAATGGATTTTTTAGCTAAGTTTCTGAGAATTTGTTCTGGTTAATAGTGGATGGATCAATTTTCCAGTTATTCTAGACTTCATCTTGAGGTTAAATTCTTTGGGCAGCCAGTCTGGATTTTGAGGTTTAATGAGTGTAATTTCATAAACAATTCAAAGATCTTCCTCATCAGTTATAAGCACATTAATTTCACTAAAAGTGTTCAAATGGACCTTCTTTTCAACTCATTACTTTAAATATGGCCTATTCTTACTAATTCCTATTAATTTATGCTGGAACATTATATGTCATTTTCAGGTACGTTTTTATAGCATAGTGTTGGAATAAAGGTATATTATAGTGATTTAACTGTAAAATGGCCAACTACTCTTATAAACTAAATTAAAGAAAATGACAACTAAATGCTAATCTGTAGATAAATATCCATTAATTAGTTCAGTATTCTAAATAAAAGTAGAAGCCATATCAAAGTTATGCTGGGCTTTAACTCCTGAAATAATTTCAGGTGAAATACATATGCAGTATTTATAGATAAAGATAGCACCATTACCAATAATTCTCCTCTTAATCTATCTTCATTTTTTAACCAGGAAAACTCAAATTACATAATGGACATACTGCCACATAGTAAAAGATACTCTGAAACCTTTTTTTAATGTTACTTATGGAAGGATTCCTGGTTACAAATTCAGCCCTAGCTTCCAGTGATACAGGCAATACACTTGTACCTAAACAAGTAGTGCTTTTAATGTTCTGCCCTAGAGTCTGTAACAGTGAAGTCATTGCAGGAAAAAAAAACGTTTTCCATTTCTTTCAGCACATTTCCTGCAGGATGGATTCAGCCACTACTTCCTTCATGGTGTATTCTTCCTTCTGGTTGAATACCTTGCTGGTCAACAATAAACTAAATGATGTGTTTTGTTGACTGGTACAATAATGTAAATATTGCAGTATGAGTGAGATATAGTTGTTTTGCCCCTCCCACCTCAACCTTCTCGTGTACTAACCCAAAACCTGTTCCTAATTTTACACATTTATTTATAAAAAACCTTAATCCTAACACTACCGCTACAGAGGACACTCAGACAAAAACAGAAGCAGTATCAAACATGTGCAGTCTATCCACTTACTTAGTTCTAACTCTATCCCTAACATGCAAATTTTTGCACACATACTGTCTCACACACACAGCACCAAAACCAATCATGCACAACACTAAATCTATCCATTTATATAGCCCTTATTCGAACCATAACCTGTAAACACTCACACACACGCTCTCATTCCTGCAAACTTGTAATTTCTTAACAATACACGCACACACATATGCACAAATACAAATGCACATATATCTGCACATGTATTCCCACTGATAAAGTCTCATCACACATGCAGTGGCTAAGGATTACATACCACAGACCACAGTCTTCTCTGGAGCACAGGGGACACACACATTCTGTAAAGCAACAAACATGCTATTTTTTCTTAGAAAAATATATTTAATTTACCTTGAATTCTTATTACTAGAAAGAGAGAACAAGTTTATGTAGCAGCAGGAGCAGCAAAAATTGTTTTAAAAGTAGTTAAGAGTTACCAGTGTTACACAGAGAGGGAGAGAAACACACATTTTAAATCAACATGTGCTACCATTGACACTAACATTGATCCTAGTTCAGAAAACACAAACATTATCACCACCTGACTGCAAAGACCCACAGCCAATCACAACAGCTCACAGTCAGCAACTGCAAGCTGTTAATACAGCACTGCTATAGCAAACATCTCTGTCTAAATAATAATAATAAAAAAAAAAAAAACATGAAGTAATCATTTTATACTGGGCGATCTGCTCTCTCACATACCCCTCAATTTGGAGGGTTCACGCACCACTTCCTTTGTTATATATATTAACTCCATAGTCCCGCAGTTATACAACCACCATGAACTTAAATCACCAATTAAATGTCATAATCAATTGAAAGTGAGTTGACTAACTATAGCAAAAAAAAAATGAAGAGTGAATTTGATAGGTATTGATACTTTTACTATCATCAATATTCTGTGTACTTGATAATTACACTGCTACAACATGTGTATAAATGTATGAATGCATGTATTGGTTTATGGTAACACATCAAAGCACACTTTCTCTGAAGTCTACATAATCAAACAAATCATGTTGGAATACTGACTTATCAATGAAAGTGAGCTAACACAAAAACAAATGTAGTTGCAGAGGAGCAACATACCCCACCCAATACATCACCACTAACTTAAATATACCAACTCTAAAATTGCACAATACCAGAGAAAAGGGCAAGTTCCCCATCTCCACTATCCTATGATCTCATTCTAAATGCCACCTTTCCATTCTTTTTGGAGATTATTTTGTTTGATCAATTTGATATGAACAAAATACTTTAGAAAAGAATGCCATTGGACCATATGCATACAACTCATCTCTCTCTCTCTCTATATATATATATATATATAAATATATATATATAGATATATATATATATATATATATATATATATATATATATATATATATACACACAAATATATGGGTCTACTTCACTTTGCTGAAGGCTCATTTCACTGAAACTCATTTAACTGAGCACACTTGACTGAAAGCTCACTTCACTGAAAACTCATTTGACTGAAACTCATTTTGTTGCAAGGTATATACCCTTTTCCCCATTGTAATGCAATCCTGGAGTTAGTACATATAGTAAGGGGAGGTGTAGCCCCCCACATAGTTTGGGTATATATTGTCTTCTAAAAAGAGTTATTAATTGGAGTTATATGTATCCATGTATATGGTTTAAAATGTATAACATAGGTGGGGCCCCTCACACCCCACTTACTACATATACTAACTCCAGGAATACACTACAATGGGAAAAAGGGTACATACCTTTTAATGAAATGAGTTTCAGTAAAATGAGCTTTCAATGAAGTGAGCTTTCAGCCAAGTGTGATGAGTCAAATGAGTTTCAGTGAAATGAAGAAGATCCATATATATATATATATATATATATATATATATATATATATATATACACGGTTTACCATCAAAATGTCAAAGGCAAAACATTTTTTTAAGCAGAAGACTGAACTACAATGCTGAAAACGAAAACAACTAGCCTAAATGTCGAACATCAGAAACACGACAATCAACATTTGACATACTAGACTTCTGGTTTCGAAAGTCTGTAGGTCCGTTTATGTTTTAGCAAGGGGGCAAGCCCCCCTGCACCCCCCACGTGAGGGATTGTGCACCCCACACCCCGTGCAAATTATATATATATATCACCTCTGAGATCACACTACAGTGAGGAAAAGGGTAAATTCTCCAATCCTCACTGTACCGCAATCTCCACTGACAATGCCGAACTCATAATAATGAATCAAGCTTTACTTTAGTTATTATGATTATTTCCTATTATTCCTAGTTTGCCATTGTTGAACTTTGAAAACATACTTTCAGCCACATACCGTTCGAGAATGAGCCTTCGACATTTTGATGGAAACCATATTGAGCCTTCGACATTTTGATTGCAAACCATTTATCTATATATCTGTATCTATCTATATCTATCTATATATATATATATATATATATCTATATATATATATATCTATATATATATATCTATATATATATATCTATATATCTATATATATAAAATATATATATATATATATATATATATATATAAATATATATATATATATATATATATACACACACACATATAGATATTTATAGCTATATATATATATATATATATATATATATATATATACACACATATAGATATCTGTAGTTATATATATATATATATATATATATATATATATATATATACTTATAAATACACACACATCTTATGTATATATATTTTAATATAAATGATACAGGTTGCAAGCAAGGCACATCGTACTGAATTTCAGAAACAACTTCTGCATCTAGCATTAAATTAGGAGTTAAAGTTATTCCTCCCAGTGAGGTTTCTACTTACAGTAATAGGATCATAAGAGGTTACTAGGCTATTGGCCCTGTGGCCCTTATAAGCAAAGACAAGAGTTTAGACCATGTTTAGACAAATCATCACCCGATGCCCCTGTCCAGCAGGGACATGGGTGGAATCCCAGGGGTATATTTTTTGTTTCCCATCTAGTTATCCAAGTTGCGCTTAAAAAGGGGTAAAGAGGTACTCTCCTTGATGTGGAGAGGGAGTCTATTCCATAGATGGGAGAGTCTCTGGGACACAAATCTGTCCCACCAACAAGTCTTGTTGATGTCACAGGTCAGGTTGCGGCCACACATGTGGGTTATTCGAATAGAGCTTGACTTGCGGATATGCAGCAGTCCCATCAAGGTGGGGTCCATGAACTCCTTGTATGCCAGAAAGAGGTCACCTCTGAGCAGTCTGTATGAAACTGAGTAGAGAGATAGGGCTTTTATCCTGTCTGTGTATGGTAGATGTTTGAGGCCCTAGATTCTCCTGGTGAGGAACCTTTGTGGTCTCTCCAGCTATTGCATGTGTTTTGTGAGGTACATGCCAAAAGGGGTATTGTACTCAATAATGGGCCTTATAAGGGAAGAATACAGGGATGTTATGACCTCCTTGTCCCTGGATGAGATAGCCTTACTTATGAGGCGGGCTATGTAGAAGGCTTTCCTTACAATGGAAGCAACATGGTGGTCAAAAGTCAGGTTGCTATCAACCTGGGTACCCAAATCCCTTATGACTGATTGAGTGCTTAGGACATTGTTATTAATGCGATAATTTGTGGGGATGTCACTCTCCCCAGAGGGGGTGATGATGCATTTTTTGGTATTCAGCTTGAAGCCATGTTTCTGGCACCAGTCATTTGTCTGAGCGAGACCCTCTTGGAGGATATCCACATCACTAGGGGAATTGATAACAGCATCCGGCTTGCAGTTATCTGCAAACTTCATCAGCCATAACCCACTGGTTTTGGCCTACACCTCATAAAAGTATAATCCAAATAACAGAGGCCCCAAGACTTAACCCTGGGGTACACTGTTTGTTATAGGTCTACTGCTTGAGGTGGCTTCCCCTATTTTGACTACGTGAGTTCTATCAATGATCCGGCTTGCTACCCATCTGGAAACATATGGATTGATGCCTAGTTGATAGAGTTTATCTATTATGCTCAAGTGGGAATAGTGTCAAAGGCTTTGGCCAGGTCTGGCTAGGTGGTGTGCACCGTCTTCCCCTCATCCATGGCTTTGGTGGCCGTCTCAAAGAAGTCAATCAAATTTAGCAGACATGACCTTCCCTTGACAAAGCCAAATTGTGTGGGATCAAGTGTCTGGAGGTTGCCAATGTCCTTGTTAATGAGGTCCATGATAAGCTGTTAAATGGCCTTGCAGATCAGGCTAGTTAGGCTGATGGGTCTATACTTTCCCAGATCAGTGGATGCTCCACCTTTGTGAAAAGGGATGACAGTGGCTGTCCTCCACTCAGCAGGGATGAAGCCAGTACTCAGGCTTTGGTTGAATAGGATGCCTAGTGGTGCTGCAAGTTCCTGCCTGAGTTCACGTAGGATGCAGTCTGGGATGTTATCGAGTCCCACGGAGGCTGTGTTTTTTGCCTTTGAGACAGCAGTGATGACCTGTTCCCTACATACAAGGGGAAGGGGGCAGGTAATGGGGATGTCCTGATTTACTGATGGGGGAAACAGAGGAGTAAAGTTGCTGCTGAATCTGTCAGCCAGCAAGTTTGCTATACCTATGGCATTTGTATATGTGGTGTCCTTGACCACCAGATCTGAACAGATCAGGGTGCTTCCTTTGAGGTTGTGGACATATGTGAAGAAGGCCTTATGATTGTCTCTAGATGTGGCCAATTTGGACTCGAAGTTTGCTTTGGAAGATTTCACTAGTGCTCTTATTTGCTTGTTCAGGCTAAGGAGACATTGCTTCCAACTGGACACTTGCTCCTTCTTGGTCTTGGACAGCAGTTTTTTCCTTTTGCTAAAGAGTTTATTTATTGCAGATGTCCACCAGACAGGTTTACTCTTCCTTGAGGAGGATGATTTAGTCCTGTCAGGTATTCCTAATTCCATGCATGTATATAAATGCTTGTATAGTGCTTTGGTGGATTTTTGGATATTGGTGCCAGTTCCTACAGAGGGGGAGGGGGCTGTGAAGCTGTTTATACCATCCCTCAGGAGGCTGTAATCAGCATTGGAGAAGTTTTTTTGTCTGATCCTTCATAGAGGGGGGTTGGAGGAGATGGTGACTTTGAAAGTGACCGCTTTGCGGTTGGATTTTACCAGGGAGGATGATACTATAGGGATGCTGTTGTGGTTACTCATGTTGTTTAATACCAAGTCCAAGATATTATCACCCTTTGTGGGGGTATTGACTAGCTCTTCCAAGGCATTTGCATTGACAAAATCAAGGAATCTCTGGGCATTTGCGTTCTGGCATGAGTAGTTCTTCCAGTCTATGTTTGGGAAGTCAAAGTCACCTCGCATCAAGGTAAAGGGTTGAAGCTTGATAGATTTGAACAGGTCCAAATAGGTGGATTCTGCATCTTGAGTCAGATTTGGGGGCCAGTAGCTAGCTATAATTTGAATAGGGGTCTTGTCAATGGTTAACTGCACCTGGAGTGTCTCCCTATGTGTCATACTGTTTGACCAGCCTGGAGGTGTGTATGTCTTCAATGTATATTGAAAATCCACCTCCTTTGGCTTTAGTGCCCACAGTTTGGGGTCTGAATGTATGATAGGATGAGTAACCAGGTAAGGCCGGGGTGCTCTCCACAGTTTTGAACCAGGTTTCTGTAACTGCACAGATATCAGCATTTTGCAGGGTTAGGAATACTTGCAATGAGTGCAGTTTCATGTTTAGACATCTAGCGTTTAGCAGCATAGGTTCATAGGTTCGTAGGTTGGTACTAGGCTATCGGCCCTAGGGCCTACACAAGCCTAGCCATAACAATGCCCTGGCTATTTCTTCCCACACTATTTACTTCCTGGACCCCTCTCTACCAGGGTGATTGACGTGATCCCTGGGGAGAATTTCCTTTTTCCCATCCAGTTATCAAGGTTCCTTTAGAAGAGGGCCAAAGAGGCGCTCTGCTTGACATGTACGGGCAGTCTATTCCAGAGTCTGTGGAGTCTCTGGGTCAGGAACCTATCCCTCCAGCATGTTTTGTTTATTGTGATGACAAGGTTTAGATCCCTGGAGCGTGTAGCTCTGAGGGATTGGGATTTCTTTAAGTGTAGCATGTCCAACAGCTCTGGGTTTGACATGGCCTTGTATGTTAAGCAGAGATTGCCTCTGAGTAGACAATGTGTGACAGAGTATAGCTAGAGTTTTTAAAGACGGTCAGCATAGGGCATCTGCTTTAGGCCTGTGATTCTTTTAGTGAAGTATTTCTGCGGCCTTTCCAGTTGTTGCAGGTGTCTTGAGAGGTACATATCAAATGGGTCATTGTATTCTATAATGGGTCTAATGAGGGATGAGTACAGTGGGACAATGACCTCCTTTTTTCTGGATGAAAAGCCCTTAGTGATGAGGTGTGCCACATAGAAGGATTTCCTGACTGTTGTGGCGATGTGGTTATCGAAGGTGAGACCACTGTCCACCTGTGTCCCCAAGTCTTTTATCACACTTTCAGTGTTTAGTGTACTGCCACCTATGTGGTAATTCATGGGTACATGTTTTTTCCCAAAGGGGATAACTATACATTTCTTGGCATTGAGCTTGAGCCCATAGCTCTGGCACCAAGGTTCTGTTTCTGTAAGGCCCTTTTGTAGAGTATCCACATCATTTGGAGATTCAATAATGGCTCCCAGTTTGCAGTCATCTGCGAACTTTGTTAGCTAGAGTCCCTTAGTATTGGCCTGTACTTCAGAGAAGTAGATGCCAAACAAGAGTGGTCCCAGGACTGAACCCTGAGGTACTCCACTTGTCACTTGTCTGGAGCTGGATTTGGAGTCAGCTACTTTTACAGTGTGGGTTCTGTCAGTAAGCCAGTTGGCAACCCATTGAGTGACGTTGGGATTAATGCCCAGCTTGGTAAGTTTATCGATGATTCCAGAGTGGGGAATGGTGTCAAAGGTCTTGGTGAGGTCCAGATAGGCTGTGTGGACTGCCTTTCCCTCGTCCACAGCTCTGGAGACTGATTCAAAGAAGTCAGTCTGGGTCAGGAGACAAGATTGGCCCTTCACGACCCCTAACTGGGTGGGGTCCAGTGTTTGAAGGTTGCCAATGTCTTTGTTTATAAGTTCCATAATAATACGTTCCATGGCCTTGCAGATCAGGCTCGTCAGACTGATGGGGCGGTAGTTCCTGGGATCCAAGGTGGATCCCCCCTTGTGCAGTGGGATAACTGTAGCTGGGTGCCACTCAGTGGGCACAAAGCCTGAGGTGAGGCTATGATTAAGCATGACACTTAGGTGAGGTGTCAGTTAATTTTGTAGTTCATATAGTACACAGCCTGGGATGTCATCTCGTCCCATGGATGCTGTATTCTTAGCTTTGGAGAGTGTGTTTTTTAACCTGTGTGGCCGTTATTACCGGAATTTGACAAACTTCCGGTATTGAGATGGGCCATTTAGGGGGTGAGAGGGGGGTGAAGTTGGCACTGAATCGATCTGTAAGGATATTGGCAATATTCTTGGGATTAGTATATTTAATGCCATTCTGTTGTAGCTCAGAGCAGATCTGAGCATTGCCATTTAGATTCTTGACATAGTTATAGAATGCCTTGTGGTTGTCTTTGGAATCTTTGGCAATTTTATTTTCGTAACTAGCTTTGAAGGATTTTATGAGGGATCTCAGCTTCTTACTGAGGCTGGTAAGGGAGTTTTTTGCATCTTTTCTGCAACAGTTTCTTCCTTCTGTTGTATAGTTTGTTTATGGCAGGGTACCACCAGATTGGCTTCCTTTTTTGGAGGAGAGTGTCTTGATTCTATTTGGGATGGCACGATT
The DNA here is from genome assembly GCF_019279795.1 of Protopterus annectens. Classification (NCBI taxonomy): domain Eukaryota; kingdom Metazoa; phylum Chordata; order Ceratodontiformes; family Protopteridae; genus Protopterus; species Protopterus annectens. The sequence continues at coordinate 1,593,142,797 of NC_056739.1, forward strand.
CATGCACGAGTGGATGTGCTCATACAGTGCCTTAGTGTAGGATTCAGCAATTAAACTTTCAGCTCCCATCTGCATGGGTGCCATGAAATTTGTTACTTCTGGCTTAAGTAGCATGAAGTTGGCTTTGGAGAAGTTTTTTATAGAAGTTTCCTTACTGGGGGGTGGGGGTGGGATGTGGATGTTAAGGGTGATTAGTTTATGGTCTGACCTGATCAACGAGGGGGTGACCATAGGTGTGGAGCATTGATTTCCTCTGTTGGTAATGACCGGGTCTAAGATACTGGAGCCCCTGGTGGGACAATGGATTAGTTGATCCAGGGCATTGGAACTGAATGACCTTTAATTTGTGTTTTGTTGAAATTTTTATGTTGGTAGTTCTACCCTCATCACTTTTCCTAAAATGGCACTATAGGGGAGGCAAGAGCCTTTGCCAGAAGCCTGAAGCCCAAGTGAGACAGATGCAGGCCATCTCTGGCAAAGCATCATGGTCTGTCGATCATATTTTCCCAGGCTGTCAGGTACTGGATCCCCGTTGAATGACACCTGAAACTAAGCCAGTTGTTAAAGTCAATAATTTTCTGTTTGTATTGAGGCATCATTCTGGGTGATGGCAGAATGCTGCTTAAGGCTAGGGACATACCTGCTTGGGACACATATGCAGTGAGCTCAATCATGTGTCTCTTCATATAGTCCAGAGAGGTACATCTCAAGGTCATTCATGCCAACATGGACTATGACAGAGTCATAACAGTACCTGTTGTGGAGAGACTTGAGAGTGTGTGTGATATAGTGGATTCTGGCACCTGACAGACAACTAACCGTGACTTTCTTCTTATCCAACCTGGTGAGAGGCACATCTGTGTGTCTCACAATGGAGTCTCCTATGACTAATTTGTTGCATTTATGGTGAAGCTTTAGTGGTTGTGAGGCACAGGTGCGTGGACTGTGCATGGTATGTGGTGTGGAGGGCTGTGGAGATTGTGTGCATTTTTGTATCAGAGGTCTCCTTTGTTTGGGTATGTTTATGTGGACGACCTCCACATATGTAGGTGTGTGCTGTGTAGGTGTGGGTGGTGTTTGAGGTGTAGTGATTGTGCTGACAACCTTCTCAGTGCCAGATATACCAGTTTCAGGGGGAGAGAGCTTGGACTCTAGGTTCCTAATGGAAACTGCATCTCTCACAAATTGTGCATCTAGGTGGTAATAGTAGATGGTTGTCCATGTACATGAGGCAGTTGCTACACTGTCTCAGGATGCCCATATCAACCAGACTGGCAGGAGAAACTGTAGGAAATTGTCCATCCATATTTGTCAGAATCTGAGGGAGAAAGGCCAGGGAGAGCTAAGGGATGGGCCTAAAGCCCAAGTGCTTAAACCAAAACTAAGAGCTTAGAATAACACTTAAGAATAACACTAAGTAATAAATGCAACAGTAAAGATGCAGTTGAACACTTTAGAGAACAGGCAGCAAGTAGCAGGAAGAAGCAAAGCAAAATGAAATAGAGTAGTAGGAAGAAATGCAAATTAGAAAAATATACGAAGCTGAATAAAGGGATAGAGCAGGAACAGAGGATAGTTCAAGGTTAAGGGACTACGAAGTTTGGACTTCCCAAAGGATCTCTGTATTAGGTAGAATGAGCTAAAGAGATGGGACTGGGAGGAGTTTCCCAGATCAAATTTACAGAAGGGGTGGGCAACTGCAAGTGCCATCAACTTTAAAACATAACAGCAGTAGGGTGGGAAGGTGGGAGAAAAAAGGATTCAGTGCAGATCAGTATACAATGCCAGCAAATATATAAATAATTCAGTCAAGGAAAAATAAGATAGTGTAGAACTCTGAACACAGTGCCAAAAAATATCAGCTCTATGTTTCCAGATTGTTTGAGAAGTCCTCTCAGTCAGAACACAAGGAGATTCTCCTGCAGCTAATGCAAAAGTATCATATTAGCTTAGTATAGACACACTAATAAAAATACAAAGCAAGCCAGTTGTCCATAATACATGCTGTGCATGTACAAGCAAGAACCATTTCGGTTTCAAAGTTTTTTTGTAAGTACAGCTTTATTTCAGCTAATACATGATGGCATATGACACAGCATATGTGCATCTGGTAAGAGTTGTAATACATCGCTGGTGTCACTTACTAAAACAGTAACTGTTAGATGAAGCAAATTTGAACACTATTTACAGTACTGAATTATTACATGCTATAATGTCCAATACGCATAAATAGTCCTTCCATAAATAATACAGTAGTCAATTTTCATACATAGATAATGCATTGTCCCCTGTGGTGTTCTCTCTCATTGCTAAAGTCATGAAAATCTTTCTGTTCCTTTAAAATAGTGAAAGCACTCAGAAAATATATTGTCTAAAGGGGCATGGTTGAATGATTTTTGTGTCCCTAAAACCAGTATTATAAACCAGAAATTTGAGGAGATGACATGGCATTTTTTATGTTGCAGTGAATGATTTCTCTGTTTTTTTATGTTGCTGTAATGTGTTATTTAATTTATTTATTCTAATTTTTAGGAATGTGCCTTTTAGAGATGGTTTACATTTTCTGGAATAATGTAATTTTATGTTTGATCATGGGAGCAGTGCTTTATAGATTTTTGAGTTTAAGAAAGGGAAGCATTGGGGGTTAATGTTAATAGAACTTAGCTGATTATACCAAATTTTGGTCCATAATGGAGCCCAAGTTTGGTTATTAAGTTTGTGGCTAGCTATTTGTATTAATCTGCTAACACTTATGATAGTGCAGTAGAGTTTAAAGTCTGGTAGACCCGGGCCTCCCTTTTCCTTTGGTAGTATACGTTTATCATAGCTAATTCTAGTGGATTTCAGATGCCAAATGAAGCTAGAGAGGGTAGTTTTTAATTTTTGAAAGAATTGTTGGGGATGTTTAGATTGAGGGCATTGAGTTGGTAGAGAATTCTAGGTAAAATGTTCATTTTGATGATACTTGCTTTTGAAAGTTGAGATAGGTTAATTTTCTTCAATCTTTCCATGTCTCGTACAGTGTTTTCCCATGTATTATGGAGATTTGCTTTCAGCAGTTCATTATGTGTGGGGAGAGCAATTTATGCCCAGGTATCTTGATATCTGAGTTTTATTTCAGTTTTGGGGAAATAGAATTCCCTATGCCCAATGGGATTTACTGGGAAGATATAAGATTTTTTAGGGTTAATATTATAGCTTGATATGTTGGAGAATTTTTCTATTGAATTTATTATAGGTTCATAGGTTCATAGGTTGGTACTGAGCTATCTGCCCAAAGGCATATATTAGCCCAGCCACGTTGTGCGGTATTCACCACCCCTTTAGTAGTTCCCTAGACCCTTGTACTAGCAGCTAGTACCCTTGGCCCCTATCTAGTAGTGCTGTTGGTGTGATCCCCGGTGTGAAATTTCTGTTACCCATCCACTCATCAAGGTTCCTCTTGAAGAGTGATAGTGAGGGGCTCTGTCTTATGTAGATCGGGACCCTGTTCCATAGTAAGGGAAGTCTCTGCGAAGGGAATCTATCCCTCCAGCATGTTCTATTCATTGTTGTGTTGAGGTTTATATCCCTAGAGCGTGTAGCTCAAGTAGATTTGTTTTTTCTTAGATGGAGCATGTTTAACAATTCTGGGTTGGACATGGCTCTGTACGTTAGGCAGAGATCGCCTCTGAGAAAGAGGTATGCAACAGAGAACATCTTAGCTTTTTCAATCGTGCTGCATAGAGCAACTGTTTGAGGCCAGTAATTCTCTTGGTTAGGTACCTCTGTGGTCTCTACAGCTGCTGGAGATGTCTAGCCAGGTACATTCCAATTGGTGCATTGTACTCAATAATGGGTCTGATGAGGGAAGAGTAGAGGGGCACCATTACATCCTTAGATCTTGATGCGAACCCTTTCATGATCAGATGGGTCACATCGAAGGATTTTCTAACCACTTTGGCAACATGGTTATCAAAGGAAAGCTGGCTATCTATTTGGGTCCCTAGATCCCTTATTTCTTCTTCAGATTTCAGGGAATTACCTCCTATGTTGTAGTTTGCGGGTACTCTGTTTTTTCCAAAGGGGATTACTACGCATTTTTTTTGCATTTAGCTTGAGACCATGGCTTTGACACCATGCATCAGTCTCATTTAGGCCCTTCTGGAGGATCTCCATGTCGGCCGGAGACTCTATTATAGCACCCAAATTACTTTGTGAAGATTTGTATTTGGGAGCTCAAAATGGATATTAAGGTTGTCTACAAAAATGTATATTTGAGTCTAGTATTTAGCAGCTTATGTATATGATGCTATGTTTTTCGAACCAAGTAGAGGAGTAGTGGTTCAAGGTAAAGATTAAAAAGATAAGGTGATAGGGGACAACCTTGCCTTGTACTGCTGGATATTTTTATGGGATTGGATTTGGTTTTGTTTATGTATAAGGTTGTAGATGCATTTTGATACAGTGTTTTTATTAAGTTAAGAAAGGCATGTGGTATACCAAAAGAGGGTAGTATAGAAAATAAGAAATTTAGATCTACTCTATCGAAGGCTTTACAGGCATCTACAGATAACACATACTTAGGATTTTTATTTTTTTCCAATAGCATAATCATAGTGTCTAAAACTAAGGTGTTATCATTTCATTGTCTGTTTTGCATAAATCCCAGTTGCTCTTAGGAAATTATATAAAACAGTACTTTTTTCAGTCTGTTAGCAATTATATGGGTTAATATTTTAATATCTGTGTTTATAAGGGCAATTGGTCTATAATTATATGGGTTAGATAAATCCGAGTTTGGCTTGGGAATTGATATGGTTTTAGAGTTATTCATATATAGATCAGTTATGCCGAAGGTAATGATGTAATTTGTCAGAAAAATATGTATTAGTATATGTATTGGTAATATGCTTAGTGCATTTAGAGCTTGAAAAGGGTTAACACATTTATTCTATTTTACACTGCATAAATCTGTAAAAATTGCAGAAGCTTTCTGACCTTGTATTGTCATGAAATATGCACAGCTAAAATCTTTGCTTATGCCTTGGAAATTTACTGAGAAGCAGATGATTTCTGCTTGTGTCAGGAAAATAATGAATAGAACAATACCACTTCTATAAATGTTATGAAACTTAGACACGGAGTTCCTGTTGTGTTGTGAGAAAATACACAGCTGCAGAAGCTATAGATAATTAGAACAAAGACTGCTTGAAAATATGAACTGCAATCAGCATTTGCTTGTGTCTGAGCTAGAAAAGTACCTTGAAATGTAACACATGCATTAGAACTATACAACAGAAGCTTGTAATGGGTTAGTGCCCACCAAGGCCAGGTTGTTTTTCTCAAAAAGTTTCTCATAAATCCAGTCATGTCAGCAGAAAATCTGAGTAACATCTGCTGTAGAACAATACTGAAAGTTGTGTTTGATTACGTCAGCTATAGAAGGCCATGTCTTGTAAAACAGTATAAGAATAGCATACTTCCTGTTAGTAGTTAGGCAAAATCTTGTATTTGCATGTTTTTGTCTCCTTGCTGCAAGTTATTAAATGTGCCTTAACTGAATCTTACGTGTATGGTCTTTGAAGTTTTTTCCTTTGACAGATTGGTCCTTTGGACTGGAAACCCTCACTTCACCTCGGATCAGACAGGCCAGGTGGCTTGAAACCATACGGGGAAGAAACCACATCGGTTCTTCTTATTTGAAAAGCCCTCCGACTGAATTGTCGTACAAAAGAGGCCAGCCACTTTCTGATCTGCGACTGAAGGACGGGTTTACATGAACCAGGTGATCAATCACGAAGGCTCAGGTAAGGTGAGTTTACCTTTTTTTTCTGTTTTAGATCAGGGACTAGATTTGCATTGTTTTTGTCAGGACTATATTTTTATAAGTCAGGGACAAAAAAGATTGCTGTCTTGTCATAGATCAGGGAAACAGAGCAGGTAGGCAGTCATTCTGAAGAGACTATAACAAAATCCATGGTGCCACGTTAAAAATAAGGAGTTACGTAACGATTAAAAGGGTAGAACAAAATGGGTAATAATCGCACAAAAAGATCCCAAAATCCACCGTTAACCGAAGACGTGAAATACATGCAGTCACAGCGTGCTGATAATATTAAATACTATTCAAAATGGGTTAATAAGTATGAATTTGATGGTAAATTAGAAAAATCCTCGCTTATCAAACTTGTCAAACAGCTTAAAACCGATTCTAAAGGTCGGGTAAAAAAGCAACGTCAATTAGGAATTCCTCAGGCACACAAGTGGATTGAGGAAGTAAACCATAGGGAACAAAATAATAATAATTCAAAAGCAATGTTTTTAGATAAGGAGGACAATAACTTAGTAATAGCATCAGCCCCTGTGCCTCCCTTACCAGAATATGAAGCAAGTGAACAAGTTAGTCCACCCCCGCGATATCCTGCTGTCACTGTAAATAGAGATACTACAAAAGTGAAACCGTTTATTAGAGATCCCATCGAGACCAGGTCTCGAACACGGGCAGGTAATTCAAAAGGGGACATTGAGCTATATCAAATGGGTAGGAATTCACGATCTATGAGTGAAGAAGAAATATGCCCGCTTATAGAAGTGCCTAATGCTCAGGCAGGGCAAGAAGGTCAGGACCCAACTATTCTAGTGTATAGACCCTGGACTCCGGAAGACATCCGGAAAGCCACTGAGGGAATTCCCCATCCAAAAGTTAATTTCAGAAAGTTATTAGAATATTTGCAAGGAATGAGGCTAAGTTATAATTTAAACGGAGAAGAGGTAGAAAAAGTAGTCAGACAAATTGTGGGACCAGATTGGCACATGATTAGTGGCGACTGGAATCCCCGTGACGCTGCACACAGGCCCCTCCCCCATAGCAGTGCAGAGCTAGACAACAGAGTGAAAGGTCTTACAGGCCATATCTCTGAGAAATGGAAGCCTAGGGCAGACTGGACTTGCATTAATCAATGCATCCAACAAGAAGGCGAAACTGTCGACAGATATTATGCCATACTGCTAGAATGTTTTAATAACCATTCTGGAATGCAGGTTCCTGAAGATCAGACACAAGATTCCCCATATGAGCAGCAGTTAAAGAATGCATTTTTGAAAGGCAGTATTGCACCCATAAGCAGTTTTATTACAAAGCACATGGTAGATCATCGTACAAGCAGATTACAGTCATTACTTGAATATGCTAGGCATGCCGAAAGGCATTTTAATAGCAAAAAGAAAAAGAAAGTCCAAGTATTTTCTGAAGAAGATGGAGCAGAAGTTTATGTAGTACAGTCCGGGAAAAAGGGCAAAAGAAATGCCCAGGGAAACAAACAATCTGATCAGCAATCAGAGGATTTTGAAGGGCGAAAGAAAAGGGGTGAATGTTTTAAATGCTGTAAAAAGGGACACTTGGTAAGGGATTGCAAGAAAAACAAGAAAGCAACCACGGAAGACAAGGAGGGTGAGGACTGACTATATGATAGCCAGGAATCACTAGAAGGGGATAGCAGAGATATGACAAATGAAAATGTGATAGAGGGAGTAGAGAATGTGACAGAAGGAATGGAGGAAGTGCAGGAAGTTACGGATAGTGAAGAAAATGAAATATTGGATTTAGCATTATTGAGCTTAGAGCTCTATTTAGCAGACATAAAACCGGAAGTTACACTCCTGGTAGAAGGGAGGAAAGTCAGATTCTTGTGTGACTCAGGGGCATCACGGACCCTGATACATCCCTCCAAACTGCCAGAGAATTCAGAGTCATCTGATTACATACTAGTGAAAGCAGCTAATGGACAGCTGTATCGGGAACCCCTCTCCCATAATATTGCAATAACTGATCCTGTTTCAGGATTGACCCAGAAAAGCAAAATTGTTGTTTCTGCAAAATGCCCAGTAAATCTCTTGGGCAGAGACCTTATGCAGCTATTTAGCATAGCAGTCGTTCCGACTATGCAGGGTATGGAAGCACAGCGACAAACTGATACCTTTGCAGTGCAATCGGAGGGTGAAATGTTTTATTGGTACAGCCAGGACTTGGTTACGACTGGTCCAGGGGCAGTAACCAAAGAGTTGATGAATGTAGCCATCAGCAAGTTCCCCTCCCTTGACATTGATAAACAGCATTTGTTGCACTGTACTCTGTATTATTGTAACACACCAGGACCTGATAAGGAATATGAGCAAGAATTGTTTAGAAATTGTGCAAACAGATTGATATTACATCATCTGTACTGGGACACAGAAGGGAACAGTGTAGCCAGCTGTTCATTGCCCCAGGAATTCTTTGCACTTTATAAATCTAATCGATTACCACATGTTAGCTTAGCTAAGGACAAGAATGTAAAATGGGTAGACTTAGGAGATAAAGTCACGAGATGGGAAAAACAGACAGAGTTAGCACTCTCAGAACAGGGAATACAAATGCAGAAGTTGAATTGGATAACTCAGACCCTCCCAACTGTACACTTGCAGTCTAGCAAGGACAGCTGATTAGCACTCCTATTGAAGGAGGAAGAGAATGCCTTACAGAATGTAGCAGAAACTCTTTGGTCAACAGGAAAGTCAGATGTAGGACTTTTTCGTACAGCGGGACCAGTTACTATTACGCCAAAGTCAGCATTTAGACCACAGAAAAGACAGTATCCCTTAAGAAAAAATGCAGAGGTAGGAATCAAATCTATTATAGCAGCTTTACTTAAGGAAGGGGTGCTGGTGGAATCTCCTGATTCACCTTGTAACACGCCCTTATTTCCTGTTAAGAAAGCAAATGGAGAATGGCATATGGTCCAAGATTTACAAGCTGTAAATGATGCAGTAATACCAAGGGCACCTATGGTGCCAAACCCACACACCCTGTTGAATGATTTAAAACCTCAAAGGAAATATTTTTCTGTGGTAGATATTAGCAATGCATTCTTCTCAATACCGATACACCCTGACAGCCAGTATTGGTTTGCATTCACATTTCAGGGGAAAAGGTATACATATACACGACTACCACAGGGATATTGTGAAAGTCCGAAAATATTCTCACAAGAAATGGCAAGCAACTTGGTGGGATTTATCCCACCAAGAGGTAGTCAGATTTTACTTTATGTTGATGATATCCTGCTGGCAGCCCCCATCCAGCAAGATTGTAAAGAAGATACCATAGCGCTATTACAATTTTTAGCCAATGAAGGACATCAAGTAAACAAAAATAAACTGCATCTTTGGAAAAAACAAGTTAAATACCTAGGATATGTCATATCCAAGGAGGGTAGGACATTAGATGAGGACAGAAAAATAGCGATTTTACAAGCACCAAAACCCACTACCAAGAAGGAAATGATGTCCTTCCTGGGTACAACTAATTTTTGTCTGAGCTGGATTCCAAACTATGCCTTGGAATCTGCACCGCTGCCTAACCTGATTTATAAAAAGCCTATGGCAGCACACGATTTGTTATAATGGACACCAGAAGCAGAATCTGCTTTCTGCAAACTGAAACAGTTAATAGCGTCCTCATTAGTTTTGGGATTACCAAACTATCATAAACGTTTTTTCCAAACTGTAGATTGTAAGCAAGGTTATATGACATCAGTGTTAACACAGCAGCATGGGGACAAGCAACTCCCTATTGCTTATTATTCATCACAACTGGACCCAGTGGCATGGTCTTTACCTCACTGTGTACAAGCAGTAGTTGCAGCTGCAATGGCAGTACAGGCTTCGGCCTCAGAAGTTTTGTTCCACCCTCTCACATTGAGAGTGCCTCATGCAGTCGCGATTATTTTACTGCAAGAGAAGGTAGCGTATCTTTCCCCTGCTAGGCATCTTTCTTGTATGACTATATTGTTGAGCCAACCTCATATGACAATTGAACGATGTACAACTTTGAACCCTTCTACCTTGCTCCCAACCCCTGCAGATGGCACACCACACAGCTGCCTGCAGGTGATTGAGCAAAAGACACTGCCTAGAAAAGATCTCATGGATGTCCCTTTGGATGATGCTGAGGTGACATACTACGTGGATGGCTCGTGCAAAAGGGGTCCTGCAGGACAGAACCTAGTAGGATATGCAGTAGTTTCTGATACTGACATTATAGAAGCAAAATCTTTACCACACAATTTATCTGCACAGGCAGCAGAATTGATTGCCTTGACACGGGCATGTACCTTAGCAAAGGGTAAATGTGTGAACATTTTTACTGACAGTCAGTACACTTTTTCTACTGTACATGTTTTTGCGCAACAGTGGAAAAATCGAGGAATGATAACATCTACTGGAAAACCAATCAATCATGCAGTTTATTTTAGATCTTTTAGAATCTATTCAGTTACCTCAGAAAGTAGCTATTTGTAAATGCACAGCTCATATCAAGCAACAGGATAGGATTTCAAAAGGTAATGTGAGAGCTGATACAGCTGCAAAGCAGGCAGCTTCAGAAGTATTTCTTTTGAATGAGGAATTACAACCCTCTGAGATTTTAGATGTAGAAATGTTAAAGATAATGCAGACACTTACTACACAAGTTGAAAAACAAAGATGGGTAAAACGAGGAGCAATTCTCAAAAAGGGGCTGTACATCTCTAAAGAAGGGAAACCAATATTGCCATCTAATTTGTTTAGATATGCAGCTTTGTTGAGCCATGGGCAGTGCCATATCTCAACAGGGGTGATGGTACAGTTGGTGAACCAAGTGTTCACGACATACGGATTCTTAAACTACTCTAAGAAATTTTGTTCAATGTGTCACGTTTGTAATAAACATCATGCACAAGGGGCGTTAAAACCCAAGCAAGGGAGTTTCCCTACACCACTGTATCCATTTCATACTATCTGTATGGATTTTATAGAATTGAACAAATGTGAAAATAAGTATTGTCTTGTCATTGTAGATATGTTGTCCAGATGGGTGGAAGCCTTTCCGACTAAAAATCCAGATGCGGCAACCGTGGCAAAAATTCTTGTTAAAGAAATCATTCCTAGATTCGGCATTCCGAAAAAGATCTACAGTGACATGGGCACACACTTTGTAAACCAGACCATACAACAGTTAAGTAAACATTTTGGTATTTCTTTAAAAAATCATTGTGCATATCATCCACAATCTGCAGGGCTAGTAGAGAGGCATAATGGGGTTTTAAAGAGTAAGCTAAGGAAGTTAATAGTAGAAACACAGAGGAATTGGGTGTACTGTCTGCCCCTGGCACTGTTGAGCATGAGAACTGTTCTGAATGCAAAAGGATTGACTCCTTTTGAAAAACTATTTGGAAGGGCTTATTATATACCTCAGTAGAAACCTCTCATGCCCGCAGACCAGGAAGCCGACTGTACACTCGCAGAGTACATGAGAAATCTGTTAAATTCTAAACATCTGTTGCAGTCAAATTCTGTTTCAGATAAAGAACAAACCAGACCGTCAGAAGTGGCAGTGGTCCCAGGTACCTGGATCTGGGTGAAGACAATAAAGAAAAAGAATTGGGCGTCATCAAAGTGGGAAGGTCCATATCAAGTGCTTCTGTCGACACCCACTGCAGTCAAGATAGCAGAGCGTGCCTCCTGGATCAACCTGACACACTGCAAATTAGTTCAAAACTTTGAACTGGACAAAAATCTTGTCACATGCCAAGAGTAAAAATGATAGAGTCCAGAAGAAACAGAAATGCAGAACAACCCTTTCCTCAGAAGTATTGCATAATCATCCTTTTAACTGTACTAGTGACAATAATCTTTTTGCTGTGGCTGTTCCTTTTCCCAGCCACACAGACTGAACTGAATAAACGTGAAGCGTTACTCATAGACTGGCATCCAAACTTTAACACTTACCAGGCAATTAAATATGTGTATGCTGAGACTTTCAATATTTCGAATTGCTGGATTTGCACAGCTTTGCTGACAGCATACGGGGGGTTATTAATGACTACAGTCCCCCTAGGGGTCAATGAGACCTGGGAAAACTTGATTTATGATACCTCAACCATTACATCACAAGATAAAATAGCATTGCACTTGTCTGTTCCACAAAAGGGAACTGTGTGTATAAAAATGATACTGTTCAGGTGGGTTGGAGCAATTGCAATGTGACTGTTCCTTATAAATGTTACACTAAAGGTAACAATGCAGATTTTTATTGTAATACAAACTATGATTCATTTCTTGGATTGAGGCACAAAACACTTGATGAAGTAAAACATAATTCTGTTCTTTATAAACAACTGTCTATAATTGATAGAAAAATGTTCCATGCAGGGCAAGTGTATATTCACAGTAAGATTACTACTAAAGTAGGGGACTGTTATTTTGTGTGTGGCAGAAAGGCATACAAATGGTTACCTGAGAATTGGTCCAGCAGTTGTTTTTTGGGTTACCTCGTTCTGGCCATATGACACACTGCAGTTTTGCCTCAAGGAAAAATTCGAAATGTCTGAGAGGTCTTCAAGAAACCTGTAAATCCTGTGGGACAAATTGATGCATGTTGGAAAAACCATCACTCTATAGGCAATGGACTGACACATATGGACTTGATTGATAGTGTTATATCGTGGGCAGGCATATTACCAGCATATGGAGCAGTGAAATCAATCTGGGAGCTGAGAAAACTGTCTAAACTTCTCAAAGTAATCAGCAACACAACTTTTTCCGCTCTCGAATTGGTAACTGATGAACTGAATGCCATGAGAACTGTAGTGCTTCAAAACCGCATGGCTCTCGACTTCACCCTAGCGGCGAGAGGTGGTACTTGTGCTTTAATCCAGGAAGAGTGCTGTTCATATATTCCTGACCATAAACACGAGATAGACAATCATCTTGAGGTAATTAAGCAAGTGTCGGCCATGACCAAACCAGGCCCAAACCCACTGACGGACTTTTTCCAGAAATGGTTTGGGGGGGTGGGGTACCATCCTAATCCTGATTGCCATTTGTGTAGGAATGCTCCTACTGGGAGTATGTGTTTGTTGTGGCATCCCCTGCATGAAAAGACTGATTAAAGACTTTATAGACATGTCAGTTTCTGAAACCTTATATCAAAGTACTGAGTTTGAAGAACAGTTAAAAGATTGAAAATGCTTTCATAAGTTTAAACTGAATGACTCTCTTAACTGAAAATCCTAAGTGGAAGAGGTCAGGAGAAGAAAAAATTGTTTATGCTTATTTTGAAAGTAGAATAAAAGTATTAAAAGGGGGGAAATGTCAGAAAAATATGTATTAGTATATGTATTAGTAACATGCTTAGTGCATTTAGAGCTTGAAAAGGGTTAACACATTTATTCTATTTTACACTGCATAAATCTGTACAAATTGCAGAAGCTTTCTGACCTTGTATTGTCATGAAATATGCGCAGCTAAAATCTTTGCTTATGCCTTGGAAATTTACTGAGAAGCAGATGATTTCTGCTTGTGTCAGGAAAATAATGAATAGAACAATACCACTTCTATAAATGTTATGAAACTTAGACAAGGAGTTCCACTTGTGCTTTGAGAAAATACACAGCTGCAGAAGCTATAGATAATTAGAACAAAGACTGCTTGAAAATATGAACTGCAATCAGCATTTGCTTGTGTCTGAGCTAGAAAAGTACCTTGAAATGTAACACATGCATTAGAACTATACAATAGAAGCTTGTAATGGGTTAGTGCCCACCAAGGCCAGGTTGTTTTTCTCAAAAAGTTTCTCATAAATCCAGTCATGTCAGCAAAAAATCTGAGTAACATCTGCTGTAGAACAATACTGAAAGTTGTGTTTGATTACGTCAGCTATAGAAGGCCATGTCTTGTAAAACAGTATAAGAATAGCATACTTCCTGTTAGTAGTTAGGCAAAATCTTGTATTTGCATGTTTTTGTCTCCTTGCTGCAAGTTATTAAATGTGCCTTAACTGAACCTTACGTGTTTTGGTCTTTGAAGTTTTTTCCTTTGACATAATTGAACACTCTCGAAAGGATACTTGAAGATTAGTGTAGAGAACTTTTTATACGATTCAGTCATGTACCCATCTGGGCCTGGGACTTTACAGGGTTTAAGATTTTGGATAGCCATTTTTATTTTTTCTATTTTGAGGGGTGTTTTTAAGAAACATTTTTGGGTATCGTTTAACTGTGGGAAGTCTAGGTTTTTATGAAGTCATCAAAGTGTTTATTTGAGTGATTTTGAAGGTTATATATATTGTTATATATTTCTTCAAAGGACTTTATTATATCAGATTCTTTATTTAATAGTTTCCCTTTGTAGTTTATTTCATTAATTTTGGGTGGTCCATTTTTGACATCAATTAATCTGGCAAGCATTTTGGAGGGTGTTTTTGCCCATTCTGCATATTTGTGGAGCAGCTTGAGTTCCTTGACAGATTGATTTTTTGAAGTATGTTGTACAATTGTTTTTGTAGGTTTATCGTGTTTTTTTTTTTTCAAGGTATATGGACTATTGGTTTTGGAGCTTGCTTTCTATTTCATTTAATTGTGATTCCAGTTTAGTTTTAATTTCCCCTTTTTGTTTTTTAATCCATGAGGCTTTTTGAATGAGAATACCTCTCATATAGGCTTTTGCTGCTACCCATTGTATGTCCTGTGGGATAGGGCTTGTTGTGAGCTCTTTTTCAAGTTGGGCTACAATGCTATGTATTTCAAGAGTTACATCTTCATTTTGAATTATGTTGTAGTTTATGGTGCAGGTGTTGTGATAGTAATTAGCTGACCTAACAATCAAGGGATTGATTGCAATTTGTATTTTAGAATCATCTGATATATATCTGGAATGTTCTTAGTAGTTTATGCTCAGATGTGGTAAGTTTTCAGAGATTAAAAAAAAAATTATTCTTGACCATGATTTGTGTCTTGCAGAAAAAAAAGTAAAGCTATCATGCTGGTACTGTGTAAATGGGTCTGACAGATTGAAAATATTTATTAGTTCTTCTAGTGCTAGTGCTGTAGTGACTTGGAAGAGTTGTTTGTTATCCTTGTGTGACCTATCTTTGTTAGGGTTTAATAAAGAATTCCAATCTCCCCCAATAATATAGTAATCATTTTGGAATTGTATCAAAATATTAAAAATGTCGTAGATAAAGATATATTGATTAGTACATGGGCTGTATATGTTTAAAATAGGATGGGTTTATCTATTTTGGGGTAAGTGCCAGTAAATAGGCACTATCTGCCATTCAGATAAGATTTTGAATCCAAAAGTTCACTTAGGAAGGATTTGTGAATTATAATTGCAGTCCCTTTGGATGAAGTGTTATTTCCTGCTGCAATAATTTGTCGGACCCACTTTCTATTTCTGTCATTATTCCACTGCACAGAAGTCAGGTCTATATTACCAAAGCAAAAAACCCTATTCCCCATATACCTAAACATCGACACCTATATCGTGAACCGTGAAAATCCCAAATCCACTAAACCGCGAAAAAAAAAATATCAAACTGTCATAATCAGCCAACCCCACCACCCGCTACATACTACCTACCCAAAGAAAATAAATAAACCACACACATACACTAACCAAACCCTACTTCTAACCTAAGGTAAAGCACCAAAACCCTACCTCTAACCCTACACTAAACTCCACATACACAACTAACTATGCGCTATCCTTAACCCCTCCCTAACCCTAAGGTCTGTAACTACCACACACGTCCCCTACACACATACACCCAAACAAAATAAATAATCCACATACGTACATTTAACAAAACCCTACCTCCAACACTACACAAAACCCCACATACACAACTATCTATGCATTATCCTTAACCCCTCCCTAACCCTAAGGTCTGTAACTACCGCACACTTCCCCTACAGACATACAGTCAAACAAAATAAACAATACACATACATACACTTAAAGTAACCCTACTTCTAACACTACACTAAACCTTACATACATTACCTATCTATACACTTACCTTAACCCAAATCCCAGCACTAAAGTCCTATCTATCGCACACTTACCTTACGGAGCTATACCACAGATGGGTCAACCAAAACAAATCAACATTTCGGAATTCGCAGTTTTATATGTTCGGGATTTCCATACTTCACACAAAATGGATTGATGTCTTCATCATATTCGCTCATATAGTTTTTCGCGTTCGTAATATAGACGCCAGAAGTCATATGAGTTTCCCGTAGATATGTAACATTACATATAGTTTGGTACATTAGGTGCATAACTAAATTTCTTTTTTTTTTTTTATCTTGAAGACCATTTATATTCCAAGATTCAATAGAAATCAGTTCCCAATATTAAACATTTTTTCGATGTATAGGTTTAAAATATTTGCATGAAGCTTCATAGAGATGGCATTAGCATGGCAACTGTGCTGTGTTTTTACAGAAAGAGAAAAAGTGGCATCAAAACCCTTGAACCTACCTTGGTGCTTAACCACCGATCCTTCTGATATGGAGAGATTAACTGGTATGAGACTAAACAGGAAGCATGTATTATAATATTTGAAGAGACTTTCCAGTATAGTAGAGGGATACCTAAAGTTATCCTACTTTTGTTCCAAGTGTCATCAGTCATTACTAAAACACATGAATGCTAATGCTCCAGAAACAGCAATAATTACAGTGATGTTAGATCTAGACAGTTAAGTCATTAATTTTGCCTTCAAACAAGAGAACACACAACCAGTAAGTATTTTGACTTCAAGATTACTTAAGCTAAACATTCTTAGTTACATTACTTTACAAACGTATTTACACGTTGCCTTAGTCTGCAGGCATGAATCATAGAATATGTTAGGCAACTACTGAAGAGAAAACTTACCATAAAGCATACAGCAACAATATACAGATTAGGCTAAAGCACAAATATAGTTTCTGTATAGGTTGCTTAATTTCAAGATAATTGGTATTAAAGGAAAACAGGAAGATTTAACAGAATCCCTCCCATGCTCCTTCCCTTGCTGTTCACATCCCTCTTGTGCACATAAAAGTTTGGATAGCGATAGTTCTGGAATACTGTTTTCACTATGAAAAACTCATCTATGAATGTCATCATTTAGCTACATTTAACTTGTCATAGAATAGAAGACATTTTACATGTTCCTCTTGGTAGCTATGCTTAGGGCACCTTTAATTTAGGTTAGCAAGCATATGACTTTATAAAGTTGGATCTTTTTGTTTTTGTAACTTAGCTGCAAGTGACACAGACATGTAGTTGGCAATGAAAGGACAGTTTGTTTTCTTTGGGTACATCTCAATTTAAATGCCTTTTATTTGTGTCATTTGGATTACCTAGAGTTAAGCAGTGATTTATTTCTTTTATTTGGTTTGATTGATTGAAAGTCGAGCCATGACAGTAGAGGAGAGGAAAGAGGTACAGAGTACCTCTAAAATTGTTGCTCTAACAATGTAAAGCTTGTTTTTGTTGCCAATGTACTTTAAAAATGGTACAAAGATGAGTTGGGATGTAACATGCATTGCAGGCAGAGAGGGAAAGCAGGAAGGAGATTCAAGCTGATGCATTACGTCTCGTCTGACATTTTTGGTCTTCCGGTTGTTTGGAATGTTTAAATGGAGAATACAGAAGCCACAGGTAAATTTTTTAAACAATTTTTGTAGCAGAAGGCTTTACAAAGGCGGAATGCTTACATATTTGTGTTTTTACATTTTCTTACTATCCTGAAGTAGCAGAAATCAGTGTTGAAGCTTCATTTACTTGCTTAGAGATTCATTGAATAGCTGCAGGAACGTGGATTTAGCTTCCCCGGGGGTCTCTAGATGGATTTTTGCCACGTTGTGCTGAAATGTTAAGATTGCTGGATATTTCACCTGAAGTTGTATTTTTTTTTTCCTATGAGGTAGGCGCAGTATGACGATAGTTTTTGACGCTGCTGTTTAATTGCAACTGGTAGGTCTTGAGATATTTGTGATCTTGTAACCCCTCCAGACACTTCTTTTTTGTTTAAAAGCTGTTAGGACAATTTGTACATGTGTTGCATTTAGCAATCTTATGTATATTTGTCTTGGATCTTCAGATATCTGTTCTTTTCTGAGGGATCAGTGTGCTGTTTCAATGGTAAAGTATTTTATTTTCTCTTTATCATCCAGCAACATGTAGAGTATTTCTTTTGTAACAGATGGTATTTGTGGATGTTCAATAGTTTCTGGGATACCTCGAAATATAATATTATTTTGGTGACTTTTTGCGCCAAGGTCCTGGACTTTTTGTTGCATTTCCTTCATGTCCATGGTACTCAGTTGAAGGTTTTTGTTTATTTCTTCAATTTTCTTTTCATTTTCTAGTATTTTTGCCTCACTTTGCTCCATGTGGAACACAATTTGATCTAGGTTATTGCCAAAGGAGGTCAGGTTTTGGGAGAAATTTTGAATTTCTGACTGTAAGGGTTGAATAACTAGTTTAAGATCATCTAGGGAATAAGTTTGTTCCTATTTGGACCATAAGGCCGTCTTTATGGTGTCTTGTTGCATTTTGTTTGTTTTTTGTCTTTTTGTAGTACTGTCCTTTTCTGGTGATGCTATCTGTTACAGTTTTGTTTTGATGTTTGAGTTTACATTAAATCCACTTGGTTAGTCATTTCAGTAGTTAAAAAAAGAAATTTTCAGTCTCTCAGTTCTCTTGTTTTCCTTTTAGGCCCTGGATTTGGAGTGTTCACTTGCAATGCGGTCAGGATCCTCAGACGCAGATAAGTATATTTCTTTATGTTAAAATCAGTTTTTTGCATTAATAGTCAGAGTAGGAGGGTTCTCTATTTTGGTTTCCTTGATTTCTTTTGATTTTGTCAGCTTTTTTTGGTTGATGCTTAGAAAACTGGCTAGATTAAATTTGCAGTGGCAGGAGCATCACATTCACAGTGTTTATTGACCGGCGACCATCTTGGATTCCCCGGACATCTCTTGGTTTTATTCTTCATATTTTTGCACTGTTTGTGGCACTTCTTTCTCCAGATGGCCAAAAGTTTCTTTGTTTATATAATGCTTTTCATAGATTTATTATACTAATGAACATATATATATATATATATATATATATATATATATATATATATTATTTGAAGTGATCAGCATAGGACATGTTTACACCGTGTATTCTTTTTGTATGGAACCTCTGTGGATGCACCAGTCACTGCATATTCCTGTACAGTACACACCAAAGGGAGCACTGTACTAAATTACTGAACTAATGAGGGCCTAGGACAGCAAAGCAATAATACCCTTCAACCTAGATGCCATACCCTTGCTTTTAAATTGTACAACATAGAATGATTTCCATTCTACCATAGACATAGGGTGGTCAAAGGCCAGGCAACTGCTCATATGCGCTCTCAAATCCCTGACCACTGCAGCCACTCTTATGGATGTATTATCAATGTGGCATTTTCCAGGGATAGCCATCTTCCCAAAGTATACTAGCATGTATTTCTTGGCATTGAGATTTAGACAGTGGCTCTGGCACCAGTTATCGGTCAGTGTCAGGCCTTCCTGGGGGGTTTTATTACTTTGCCTAATTTGCAACTGTCTGCAAAGCTGGATAACCAAAGGCCCTTGATGTTGGCTTTCACTTCAGAAAAGTAGATGTTAAAAAGGAGTGGCCCCAACACTGAGCCTTGAGAGAATGAGTTAGTGCCTGGCCTTTTTGTGCAGGTAGACCACATTATCCTAACTTACTGGGTTTTATATATATATATATATATATATATATATATATATATATATATATATATATATATATATATATATACCAACTGGTATATATACCAACTAGCTATCCAGCAGGTGACATAGGGGTTTATACCTGATTTCCAGAATTTCTCTGCATTGCCCGAGTAGGGTATTGTGTTGAATACTTTGGCCAGGACATGGTAGGCAGTATACACCATTTTGTACAACCAACCACAGAGAATATAGCCACAGCAGAAAATACAACAACCAAGAACCAGTTGACAAGATTTATTACACCTCAAGCGCTTCGGCAAAAGCCTTCAAGGAGTACAAGGAAATTACTAAAAAGACACACCTTTATATACAAACCCACACATAATAATGCAATTAAAAATAATTAATTTAAATCAATACTTTCAAATTACATTCAAGATTCAGTCCCATAGGGGACATAGTATTGAACTTTAAAATAAATAAACTTTCTTTATGCATTAATTTCCTTTTATATACTTCAACAGAACAAAATCTTACAGGTAATGTTTCCAAAATACCAGCCTTTAAGTCCTGCTCATTAGAATTATGGCATTCTATAAAATGTTTAACCAAAGGTTTCTCCATCTTTTTATTTCTTATATTTTTAATATGTTCTTGTAGCCTACATTTAAATTTTCTCTTAGTTTCTCCAATATATACAAGGCCACATGAGCATTGTAAGGCATAAATGATGCCTTGTATATCACAATTAAATATTTCTGATGGAGAGAATTTATATCCATTAATAAAATCAAATGTTCTAACTATATATGTACAAACATGACAATGTACACAAGAATAAGTACCTAAAGGTGTACTAACAGCAGTAATAGCATTAACTGGAAGAATACAATTGTTATATACTAAAATATACCTAAGATTTCTGCCTCTTTTGTATGATACACCTATATGTGGGCATAAAATATTAGCTAAATCATTATATTTAAATAAATAATGCCAAAGACATGCTGTAGGTGGATTGGACACTCTAAATTGGCCCTAGGTGTGAGTGTGTGCATGTGTGTGCCTTCTGTGGAAGGTTGGGCGCCAGGCTGGCAACTCAACACCGTAAAACTCCACTGTCAATCATTAGCGGACAAGGTCATCCACTGTGGCGACCCCTAACTGGGAAAAAGCCGAAAGAAGAAGATGAAGAATGCCAATAGTATTTTACTGTCTCAATAAGTATAGGGCTAAATAAACCATAAGTAGAAATAAAATATGTGTTTCCCTTATTGCCTATTTTGTATTCATGCATACTACCTATGTCAACATAATCTTGAACATAATCATAATCTCTGCCCCCTATAACTCTGTTAATGGCAGTACATACATTTTCCCAACTATATCCTCTTCTAATTCTAAGACATTCACCATAGGGAAGTGAAGACATAGTATGGGGCGGATGGAAGCTACTGCCAAACAAATACTGACTCCCATCTTTAAACTTCCTGTGGACAGATGTAATCAATTCATCACTATTAGTAGTAAGTACTACATCTAAAAAAGTAACAGCCCTAGCCACTTGCAAACCATTAAAAGAAAAAAACAAATCTATTGTGGTGTAACCCACTAACAAATGCATCAACTTCTTCACAACCTCCTTGACATTTAAAAATAAGGTCATCAATAAACCTATAGTAATGTATTACATGATTTTTAAAGAATTCTGAATGGTACAAGTACTCCAATTCATATAAACCCATAACAAGATTCGCATACTTGACAATGATGGAAAATAACATCATTAAATGTGAAATAATTATTTTCAAGACAAAAAAGAAGTAGTTCCATTATATAATTCCCCCCTAGGGTTATCTCCAATAAAACAGCGAGCTGCTTCTAAACCATGACTATGTTGAATATTGGTGTATAAACTACATACATCTATTGTTATAAAATTCATGTCTTTTGACCATATAACATTTGATACTTTATTCAAGAAGTCCATACTATCTTTAATATATGAAGGTAACTTTATAACATATGGTTAACAAAATTTCATGTAACAAAAAAAAACAATATTAGATAAAAAATATTTCTCTGCTGATACTATCGGCCTGCCAGGGGGATAATTAATGTCTTTGTGGATTTTGGGAAGACAATAAAATACTGCCAATTCACTATAACCACAACTAAATTTTCTATCCAAATCCACTTTTGAAAAATATCCCAGGTGATGACCTGTACATATCAATATCTCAAAATTCTTCATTGCTTGCTTATATTCATTCAAATTACTAACTTTATAGACTTCATTGTTATTCAAGTGATCCATACACATCACACAGTATTATTGGACATGCATAATAACTATCTTGCCCCCCCTTATTGGAAGGCTTAATAATTATATTCTCATTTTTAGCTAACATTTGCAGCTCACACCATTCCTGTTCAGTCAAATTGTATACAAAATTCCTTTTGTCTTTTATAAATCGATCAAATTCACATTCAATAGCATAGTTTAACATTTGTGCAAAATTTTTTTATACCATCATGCATATACGAAGGAATAAGTTCACTCTTATATTTGATATTATTTGTATTAAATAAACTATAACCATTTGAATCACCATCATCTATTAAGTCATCATGAAAATCTGAGTTGAATGGAAAAAAAACTATCATTTGAGCTGTTATTCACATCAGTATTCAAAACAATTTCAGCATTATTCATATGTTCAAAATAGTACGCCAAATATAATTTATGACAAGACCTAAATACATCACACTTAAGTTCGTGAATACGAGGTATAACAGTGGAAATAAATTTAAGTCCATAATTCAACACCCTATATTGTCCTTCAGTGAGATGAAAATCAGAAATGTTTACCACAATGGAGTCCGAGGAAGATGTCTGAACACCTATCCAGGTGAAATGAAAAAAAACTGCAAAAATCAAAGACTGAAATGAAGGCTGGCTGAATATGAGACTGCTCAAGAAGAGCTGTTTCAAAAAAATTGTAGATTTAAGGGACAGAGCACACAGAGGAAACCTTTTGATTTTCAGCTGTGCCAGAGAAATTGGAAGGAACAGACTACATTAATTTTTATGAAAGCACAAATAAGTAAAAGGACTTCTTTTCTGTAGCAGGATTTGTTAGTGAAAGGTCACATCATGTGTATGCTCCAAACCTGGCCATGAGAAAGCAGCCAAGACCTATATTACTAAAGATGCAACCATACCAGTAGAAAGAGTTGATCCTGAAAAAGTGTAGCAGAATGGCAAAGTATTAAAAATGGAGACAGTAGAGTCTTTACGGGAAATGATTAGTCACTGTAAAACAGACAGAAGAAAAGCAAATTTATACCAGCAATCAGGGAATGTCAAGAGGCAGGTGTGAGATTCAAGCCACTGTAACTAGCTGTCTTCAGAATATTTTTTTTTCCTGGAGGCTCAAGTTCATTTTTTCAACACAAAACAGGCTAAGAAGGAAATACAAAAGATTTTTTAACAAAAAGTAAGCCATCAACTGTATTTTTGTAGACTTTGTTAAACTTGGGAGATGGACAGGCATATACTCCACTTCATGTCATTAATGTTTGGAAGGACATTGGAAGGACACTAAAAGAAAAATGTTTGTGGTGAGGGGTGAAAAACTAACTGTAAGTAAAACTTTTGTTCTTAACAGTATTTGTATAAAACATTTCATGATATAAATTGCATGTTAAACAGTAAAGCATTTTCAGTGATTATTGTATGTGATAATGATACTAAAGTAAACAAGCACATTTTTTCTTATTTATTTATTTTTGTTTTAAACAATGTAGTTAATACAATGTAAAAAGTGAAGAAGGTCTGTGTAAAAGCACATTTAAGTTAATAGGTTGTAATCTTGGGCTGCTGGGATGGGTGATCAGGTGTACAAATGCACTGATTGTAATACATGTAGAATTACAATGTTTTATTTTACTTTTGCATATGTGAATGTTTAGATTAATGCCCCTGGCTTAATCTAATGACACATTTTTGTATAAACAAGTGTTTTATTTTTTTTAATGAAAGACCACAATGTAATGAATATTCTTCTTTAAGCAAATAAAAGTTCTGTGTCAAGCTGACTAAAGGTGAATGTAATAAACTGAGCGGTCTGGGCATTTTTTTTACTAAGAGAAATGTAAAATGAAAAGATACAAGGGCAAATAGCTCAGTAAAAAATAAAGTTTGAAATTATCTGAAGTGAATAAGAAATAGCTATTCTGTTAACCAAACAGTTTACTAGAACACTGTATATTTTGATTTTATTAAAATATAGCCACTGCACTTTTGTTTAAGGATAAAAGTTAATGTTTTCTGAAAGCATACAACTTGTTTATAACATCTAGGAGGGTAATAAAGATAACACAAGAACAGACAGCAATTAGTGTAAGTAGGGAGATAGGCTGCAACATACGCCTTATCATGGGCAATCTTCATTTTAGGCTAATTAATGTTTGTCAGTACAGCTGTCAGTTTGGGACAATTGTTCCTGTCAGGAGGGTTAAACTTCATTATTTGAAGATATACATAGATCTGTGTGCCTGTTTTAAGTTAATAGATTATGGAGGTGTTTGAGTTTTATTTTATTTTATTTTTTGCTTGAGGATTTTCATTTCAATAAAAAATCTTGTAAAATGAGACATAGGTTGAAATGCAGAAAACAAAGAAACAATGATATAAAGGATAAGTCTGCCAAACATTAGTGGGTACATGTAACACCAAAACTGGAAATAGACATTTAAAAAAGCTGTCACATATAATAGGTGAGAATAATAACTTAACATCATAATGGCTACACTAAACATATTATTTTAGAAAGTGAATGGCCTTACAGGTATAGACAAAAAGATAATACTGAATTATTATAAGAAATGTACAATTCAAATAGCAATGCTACAGGAGACATATTTGGAAATAAGTGAGCATGTGAATTTGATAAAGAAAGGATTTCAGGATGGATACTTAGCATAATATTGGGGACAGGGGGAAAGAAGAGCTCCAGCATTGATAAAAGAAAGAAAAAAGCAATGGTAGATTTGTGGTTGTAAGAGGCTACTGGCAAGGGAGAAGGATTATGCTGGCATGTTCATCGGTTCATAGGTTGGTACTAGGCTATTGGCCCTAGGGCCTATACAAGCCTAGCCATAACAATTCCCTGGCTATTTCTTCCCACAATATTTACTTCCCTAATTGAAATTGTATTTATGTTTCAATTAAAACTGCTATTATGGAGCTTAAGAAAGTTTGGGAAAACAATCATCATTCAGCATGGAATATTACTTATAGGGGAGACTGAAACTTCATTTGCAACAGAGAGGATGTGTGTGGGGGACCTTGAAGGGAAACTATAACAATAGAGGATAGACTTCTAAAGAAATGTAGGAACATATTTGGTATGGATGATATGATTTCAGTAGTAAGAATTCAGGGAGAATTTGCATATTATTCCTCAAGGTACAATAACTGGGCTAAACTACACAGAAATTATATATCACGGGAGCATGTGCATTTAACTGAAAGCTTTAACACACATCCAACAATTATTTCAGATCATGTTTCAATAACAAGATAAATATGCAGGATAATGAAGCAAAAATGAGACAGTTGCACTTTCCAACCTATTTGTTAAAAACAAAAGAATGTATGGAATGGGTAGTGGAAAGTATTTGAGAGTTACAAGAGAATACAGAAATTTCTGCAGAAGATATAGCTAGTGAGTGGGATAAAAAGGAGTTCAAAAACAGGGTAGAAATAAAAGAAAAATGTGGTTAAAAAGTAACGAATCATTTAGAGGGGCTGACAAAGGTTAAAGTATTGCAGAATAAGGGGAAATCTAACAGAGGTGCAACTGCACAGTGCTAACGAGAAGATAAGGGAGAATCTAGATAATATGCATGAGTTTAGAAAAATTGCTGCTAAGCAACTGTTTTTTTAATAATAATTTCAGAGCACAAAAACTTTTAGCACAGTGACTTAGGCAACAGAAAGTTGAAAGGGTTGCTGCCAAACGTAGGGAGCATATAACAAGAAAATAACCATAGATACTGTAAAGGTATTAGAGGTATTTTGGAAATTTTATGAACATTTGTATAAAGAAGAGGAATGTGAAAATCAAGAAAATAAAACACAAATAGAAATATTTATAGAAAATGTATCTATGCCAAGATTACACGTTGATGAAGCTTAACAATTTGCAGTTAATATGGGAGGAAATGAGATGAAACAAAGGAGACATGATCAATCTGCAAGAAAGCCTCCAGGAATAGATGGTATTCTTGTGGAAGTTTATAGTCTAGGATGGAAGAAAACGATACAAATCTGGAAGGTTTTGTTTAACAGTAGGCAACACTGACATCATACTGGAAGAATGCTGTGGTGGCTGTGATACCTAACAAGAGCAAAGACCCAACAGACTCAGCTTCATATAGTCCATATAGGGCCATTGCAATTTTAAACCATGATTATAAAGTGTTTATTTGTAAAACAGCTAAAAAATGGCAAAGGTGTTGTCACAGTTGACAGATATGGATCAATGTGGCTTTGTGGAGGGGAGGCAAAAATCTGATGACATTAATAGAAACATAATGATCCAAACAGGAGCAGACTATAAGAAAATGCAGCTGCCATTGATGAGTCTTGATGCAGAGAAACATCCAACAGAGTAATCTGGGATTTTATGAGTAGGGCAATGGAAACATTTGCATTCCTTAATACAATAATAACATTAATTAGGACTATATATGAGGGATCAGAGATAAAATTAAGTTGCGTTTGAACAGAGGAACCAGGTAGGGTTGTCCTCTTTTCCTTTTGTTATCTGTGTTATATTTGGAGCCAGTGGCAAAGAAAATAATGGACCCAGAAGCCCAGTGATATAATTGGTGTTGCAATCAGGAAAAGTTGTCTTTAATTGCAGATGATATTATTTTGTACCTGCCAGAACCAGAAAATGACATCTTAGTGTTGTAGAACAATCTGAGACAGTTTAACTTTTTTCATGATATAATCAATGAAGACAAACAAAGGCTATAGCTGTAAACTATGTACCCGTAC
This sequence comes from Protopterus annectens, assembly GCF_019279795.1. Taxonomy (NCBI): domain Eukaryota; kingdom Metazoa; phylum Chordata; order Ceratodontiformes; family Protopteridae; genus Protopterus; species Protopterus annectens. The sequence continues at coordinate 1,593,169,446 of NC_056739.1, forward strand.
ATTAAGTGGTTCACTGATACCCATATTTATGGGGCATGATAAAATTAAGTGTTTCAGAGTATGGGTTAAACAGGATTCTGTTTTGTCAACTAAGGATATGTGAGAAGAGACTAAACAAAAGATTAAACAAAAACCGAGAAAATGGAAGCTCATTTTTATGGATATGGATTGCAAGACAAAAGCACTGAAAATGTTTTTTAGTCCCTTTATTTTTATATACAGGCCAGGCATATCTTTATCAACCAGAAGCTATGAAGGCAACTGGACTGCAGGCTACAGACTGCCTTCCGTATCAGGGATTGATATCAGAGTATAGGCAAAGTGGAAGGTATTGGAGAATCCTAAGTGAAAGGTATGCAATAGTAGAATTTTTGGTTGAATCTAGAACAGAAACTGCAGTTAAAAAAGGATAATTAGTAGAGCTTATAAATATGGTACAATAACTATAGGAATCACTCACAGGGGGATAGAAAAGCAATTCATAAGGAAAGGATGGGAGAACATATGTTTGGTTCCCAAATATACAACAAAGTCTAGAAGATTTAAGATTTGTGCTTGGAGGTGTTTGCATAGGTATTTTTATACCCCAAGTAGATTTTTTCCTGTAGTAGAATGCAAATATTAGAGGTCTGATGGGGAAGAATGGAATAACTGGGAACACATGTTCTGGTAGTGTAATGAGTTGGCAGACTTTAAAATTTCCCCACACAGAACTCTGTCAGAAATATCATATGTGCCTACATTGAGCTGAGATACAAGATCTAAATTGCCTAGACATAGTAAGGACTTGTTAGATTTAATTCTGTTGGCTGCCAAAAAAGCAATTACTAGAAAATGGAAATCAAAGTCTAAAACAGCAGTATTTGAAGTAGTGAAAATAACAGGAAGTATCTTTAGGTAAAGGTAGGAACAAATTACATAGAAATAAATGGAAAATGTGGGAACAATATATGCAGAGTAATGTTTTAGAGGAAGAGTGAGGTTTAAGGGATTGATGAGTACATGACTTCTTTTCAGTGAAGGAAATTATGCACATATCCATATATGTATTTATATTTGAAACAAATTTGCACTGAGTTAATATACATTCAAATTAAAGCAAGAACATTTCTCCATAAAAATAACATAGTTGATCCTGCAAACATGTTATTATTTTCCTTTATAAGCATATATTATGTGATATGCAAAACAAAAAAAAAAAACAATGTGTCTATATGCCTTTACACTTAAAGCAACTAAGTGTAAGCTGAGCATTGTGGCATTTTGTTTACAGAAGTTTTCAAATGTAGTTCTATATTGCTAGTGACTGCCAGTAGGCTTGAGCTATTTGGTTTTGTGACACTTAGTTCATAACATATAATGTAAACTAGCTGGCAAACTTAGTGTATATCAAACATGTTTTTACTGTGCTGATATAATGTCTGAACTAAAAATAATATATATATAGTTCTCAATGTGTTTTGTCTTCTAAATTGTAAGGCAAAAGAACAGTTGGACACGTGCAAAATTGCATGTGTGTATACACACACACACACACACACACACACACACACACACACACACACACACACACACACACAGATTCAGGATGCATCCATTTCACTGCATTTACTGTACAATTAAAATGTTAGATATTGTATATAGCAGACTAATTACCTTATTCTGAAAATGTCAGAAAAAACCCAGATGCCTCTGACATGGACTTGGCCACCCAATTTAATTATTTCTTCATAGAGTCCATAAGCAAGCTAACATCATCCTTCACTAATACCTCTACAACCCCTCCTCACCGTGCTCCCACCCCTTCCTCCCCTAGCATCCCTTCCCTCCAACCTTCAGCTTCCTCTATCAATCCCATCTCTACATCCACCATAAAAAACTTCTCCTAAAATTAAAACCTGGTTCCAATGCCCCTGATGAAATTCCCTCCTACTTCCTAAAAGTAGCCGCAGAAGCCACTGCGCTCCATATCAGCATACTAATTAATTGGTCTATCTCAGAAAGCCAGGTCCCCCAGCTCTAGAAGAAGGCCTTTATTATTCCTCTCCATAAAGGTGGCAATAATAATGACATCCCAAACTTTCACCCTATCATCACTCAATCCCCTATTTCTAAGCTACTTGAAAAGTGTGTACATCAACAACTCTTACCCTACCTCATCAATAATCAGCTTCTTACCCCCACACAGCATGGCTTTAGACCAGGTCATAGTACCTTCACTGCCCTCCTCTCCTTCCTAGAAACAATCAACAAAGCCCACGCCTCTGACCACTTTGTATCCAGTCTTTTCCTCAACCTCTCTAAGGCATTTGACACTATTTCCAACAACCTCCTTCTTACCAAACTCTCTAAACTTAACCTATCCCCTTCCTCTACCCAGTGGTTCTCAAGCTATCTCACAAACAGGCAACAAGCAGTTAAATTGAAAATAATGCTACCTCACCCTTCCTTAATACATCCACAGGCATCCTCGAAGGTTTCATTCTAGGCCCCCTACTATTCAATATATTCATAAATTATTTCTTCCAAGCCATTTCTAACTCCAGTCTCATCCAATATGCCGATGATTCTACTATAATCTGTTCCACCCCTTCCATCACAACTTTTAACAATCTAACACAAGCCGCCTTCTCTTCCACTGAACAGTGGATGCTCGACAACCATCTAGCCCTTAATGCAACCAAAACAAAATTTATGTTATTCAATGCATCCAAAACCTCTTCTCTAGACAAAGAATCTTTCAAAATTACCAGCAATAATAATACCCCCCTAGAACTAGTCTCTGACACAAAATTACTAGAAATTATCATTGACAATCAAGTAATATTTGATAAGCATCTACAAGCAAATATAAAAAAAAAAACATAAAAAATTAGGTATGCTTTACTGCCACAGTCACTTTATCTCTTCCACCACCAGGATTACATTAGCTAATACATACCTCATCCCATCCCTTTTATATGGTGCATCTATCCTAACCAGCCTACAATCTTCCCTCAAAACAAAATTCTCATCTTGTTATAACAAAATATCCAACTTTCCAGCAGGTCATAGAGCCTCTTCTCACCACTGTATTTACCTTCACCAATTAAGTTGGCTAGAATTACCAAACTCCTTCACATATACCCAGTTCATCCAATCTCACAAACTCATTCATAATCCGTCTTTCTGCCCCTCCCTTGCAAATACCTTTGAAATGCATAAACCAGATAGACTCCTAAGATCCATTTCCCAAAATGTAATTAAATTGCATAAACCAACACATCCTGCTGGGAATGAATTGATGTCCTTCTCTCTTGTATGTCTCTTCTTTCTCCCATCCACACCACCAACAGTCTCTCCTTGTTTAAAACCTCACTGCACTCGCACCTTACTTCACAATGGAAATGTTCTTGCTCTCATCCAACCTAATTCTACCACACTTTCTTCATAACTTTACAAACTTTGTTGCCTGTCACTACTTCTTAAAATTTTATATCTCTTGGGAC